>NC_057781.1:2482098-2792152 GCF_014825855.1 Bombus pyrosoma
TCTCGAGGCGTAGGCAGCCCGCAAAAGGGAGAGGCACCATTCCCCCCAAGGGTTTTCTACCTTCCTTCCGTTCACGTTTTATTCCCATCGGTCTCTTTCACTTGTTTCAACCGTGACGAATTTTGTTGCGCTAACATTCTGCACGCTTCGTAGTTTCCATTTGATGCGAGACTGCGTGGAAAACATTTCTGCTTTTTATCAAGATCTTTGAAGAGAGAATTGGTATAAGGAAATGTTAATTCTCTCCGTTTGTCATGTTTAAATGTCTTCCTCTAAGGTGTTTCTAATTGGAATATGCTATTATGATTAGATTGCAGATGGTTATGCATTGATACGAAAGGTGCAAATACGTATAGAGTACACGTAACAAAAGGCTGAATTTAGAAACTGTTGCCCTATAAAAAAAAAATGGGAAATATTATGATTCATTATATTTTTCCCCTGTGGTATATATGTACAAACTATCCAAAGTAAAGTACTCCTTATGGTACATAGAAGATTCATTGCTTCAATTGCTTTCATGTAAATATGAATTTACATAACATCGAAGTTTAATCACATGCTATTACCATATTATATCAAACAAGTTAATCTTAGTAACTTTGATATGTATGAAATCAAGGATACTCATACGATATTCCAACAGCACTGAACCTTCCAAAAAAAGATCCGAACCAAATCAGCAATTCCAATAAATTCCAACAAACATTAGTAAACCGTATCGAATGAAACATCGCACGCGAAACCCAGCTCTTTTAAAGTCTACAAGCCCGTAACACAGTTCTCGAGGAACCATCAACAATCCAAGAAGCAATATTCCCGAGGCACGTTGAGAGCTTTATCGAAAAAGCTGGGAAGCAAAAGCACGGCAGTAGGCGCGCGCCCCGCTATATATAGGAAAATGTTGAGGCGGTTGATATACTAGCAGTTCCGCCTGGTGGAATCACATAGGACGATACAAACTGGAAAGAGGGGAAAAACGACGGGAAGAAGAAGGACTTGGCCGGGACTAGGAAGGGGAACGGACGAAGAAATACTGGAGCCGTGAGCTTCGTACCGGCCGTCTTCGTTCCACTTCACGAGAATGGACGGTCGGTTGGTCGTGCGCTCAACTTGTGTACCGTCTTAAGGCTGCCGCGGCCCTTGCTCGCTACGGTTATAACGCTGCCGAGCAGCTCGAAGAATGTTGCTGAGGAATCATAGACGGACGTGCTGCGAGTGACTGCCACGCAAAAGGACATTAGAGAACTAGGCTCGAACCCAACGCCGCCGCCACGTACCTACAACGCCGCCACTCGTTCCCGTGACTCTTAGAATTTCCTCCAGCCGTGTACACATCCTTTAGCCCTCCTCCCCAGTCTCGTCTTTCTTCACGTTCGACGGGAAAATTGAAATGCGCACGGCCACCTCGCGGAAGGAGATTTTTTTATATACCTTGGAAGGGAGCCAGCGGTTTGTGTACCTCGGCCAGCACGACTTTGCTCGCAGTTCAGTAATTTCTTTGGTCAGACATTTTACGTTCTTTAAGACTGCTCCGTGTAATCGTGTAAGTTCACCGTGCTCCGTGTATTTGAGGTTCTCGTCGAGCTAACTTCGTTTCTTGCTTTTTCGGGAATTTTCATTGAAATTGGAATATTCTTTCGGCAAATGTTTAATTCATTTTATATGTTGAGTCGTAGAAGTAGGGCGTAGAATTAATACATTATCTTCTGCTATGTATTTAGCGAAGTAGAGAAAATAGAATTATTTCTAAAGCAATAGTGCTTGATAAGATAAATTGCCTCCGATTTTTTCGAACAACCCAGTACTTTAGAATAGTAATTATGAGTAATTAATAATGAATACTTGCTCGACTTACTTTTTATTCATTCTGGGCATTTCTAAACAGCAATAGAAATGCAAAGTTCTGTATGGGAATTAGTAACGAACTTTCTCTAGACTTATTCTGGAAATTGTAAAACATTAAAAGAAATAAAAAATTATATAGAATGTAAGTGATATATGAATGAGTTCTATAATGAAATAAATTCTTGCGTGTTTATCATTATTCTTTACCATTTCTGCAACAGCAGCTCAAAGTTCAGCGATATATCGAAGACAAGCGTATTCCAGAAAGATTGACAACAATCGTAAATGAAATTTTGCAACGATTACACTCTCATTACACTCTGTGAACCATTATACGCATTGAACGTTTCTCTAATCTTTGCGCTTTGAGGTCTCGCACGTACGTTACGTCGGGTAATTCATGCGAAGTTCTCGGGGCTATGGCAAATACTACTTGCGCTCGAGATCGATTGAGAAACGCCGCGAAATTAGACACATCTTAGGTACGTGTTGAAATTATCTTCCCGTGAAGGGGGCCAGTATCGCCGCACTCTCACGGTTGCACATTGTTCCAAGAGCGATTTATGCGCACGCTGATTGAATTATGTAATTACAGCGTGGCGCGGCTTTAAGCGGATTACAAAGTCGATTATGACGGTGGAACGAGTTGCTTGGCCGTGGCCGACGATCGTTCGTCTTCGTTTCAAGAACGATAGCTCGAATTCGAGGAGCTGTTTCGAATAAGAAACTTGAGTTATTCGAATAATCGCAGTCGAATGAAAGATATAACACAGGGATTTTATTGCTGGTAAATGGATTTTAAATCGACGACCGATGATAATTCGTTTACGCGATCATTTCTTGTGATGTAATTTCTTTCCAATTCTTTTTTTTCGAGTAATTTGAGTAATTTTATGTTTGTAATACAGCTACCAAGAAATTTTCATCCACAAATGATTTGGATAATACGTAGAAATAATATTTAATTCTACCGTATTCATGAAGCGAAATATTCTCCTCGACTAGCAACTGGCGATATGGTGTATTTTATTCAAGAAACGCATTGAAACCAGACACTGTTCACCCCTCTCCGGCACTAGACAGTCGGACTCACCGCTGCCAGCAAATGGAGAGATAAAACTCGCGACTATACGCGTTCCCATCGCAAACGCTAAATCACCTATTGTTCGGGTAAAAGAAAAATCGAATTCGTCGCTTCTTTTCAAATATTTCTCCCTGCTATCGGATCACTGGCTCACTGGAAATCTACCTGTAACCAGTAAACCTTTCCATTCATGCTTTTGAGAGGGAAATTGAATTTGCACCTTGCCAAACCAAACAAACGTTGCCTAAGAAGTCTAATTCGCATTTTACTCTATCGGAATCACCAACAGGTTATTAACGATGCACTTTTCGTTCAAAAAACATTTAAACAATTTATTGTTTAATTGTATCTGTTAAATTAACGAAGATATCGATATGCAAATTTAAGAATGTATTATTATTATCTCTACAGTATTTATTTACATTACTCAATTTACATATTACTTGAAATACTTATGTATCTAATATTTATACATTGCAATATAATTATTTTATATAAAGTACTAATTAGAAATCGTCAATAAGTCCCTACGATTCATTTTAAATTCATGATTTCTCGTTTGCTATTCTTCAGCGTGGAAGATCGAAAGAGTGATTCGCGTGTTCGAGGAACAGCCGAAAGGAGACGATGCGAAACGAGAAATCTTTTCGTCGACACGCCTAGCTGCGGCCTTGCACGGGGCATTGCGTGGTCCTTTCGATAGCCGCGATTATTCTCGCGGGAATAATCGATCCTATCGTTTCATCAGGGTCGCATTGTAGCTCTGTTGGATGAAACGAATTCCAGCCGTTTCACGTTCCCCGTAAGCGAAATGCGTCGCGTTCGATCGCCTAGGCGTCTCTCTTTGAGAACGAGCCGATGGGAAAGAAAACGAAACGACGGCGACGTTTCGCCTGCAGAGAAAAGAAATAGCGTGCACTGGACATGGGATGGAATCGATCGTCGCTAGAATGTGCGTTTTAAAGATCGAAAGATTGAGTCCGCTATACAGTCCAACGATTGTACCGATTATGATCGAGGTTCGTTCGAGTGATCTATTATATGCGTCAAGTAGAATGACGTGTTATTTTATTGGTCGAATTAAATAAGTCAATTCGTTTGTAAAAGATCGAAGAAATATAAAATGCGTGAAGAATTTAATCGACAATTTATCACAATATCGAAGCAAAAGGTACAAGAAAAAATTAAAAAATATGAATTCAGACATGTGAAAATGATGTAAATTTCAAAATTGACTCTGCTATACTATACTGTACATAATCTTATGCTCTACTGAAAAACGTATAATCTGTAGATAAATGAAAGTAGAATTTAATAGGAAATATGATATTATTGACATAATATCCATTTCAAACAAGACTAAACCTACTTGTATTAGTCATGTTCTTATTGGAAGATTATCAGGCAAATATAAATAACAAAAATCTTCTAGAAATAGTAAGAATGAAAGTAAATGGAGAAAATAAGGTTAAAATCGCATTGTGTTATTAGAAAAAATTTGGTAAAATGTAAAATCATGTTACAAACATTCTTACGATTAAACGTCAAGCATCATCAACCATGTACCAGAGATCGATACACGAGCGAAGAACGGACGGCTACGCATAAAAGTCCACCGATCCAAAACGGAAGGATCTACGGTAACGCGAGAGCGAACTCATTCATTCGTTTCGTCCCGATCGTACGGGCGAGATGATAACTCGACTGTACGCTTCGCTGGCATTCCCTCGCCTCGGTTAAAGACCTAACCGAGCCTTACTTAACCTAGCCTAACGCACAATCCCATAGAACCCTTCCTTCCTTCCTTACGTGCCGACGCGCACACAGGGACTATCACCGACAGCTACGCTGGAAGAGAGTGCAGCCATTTTGTTATATAACTCGCACGCGAGCATCCTCCTCCTGGGTCCGCTAGAAAAACGCTTAGACAATGCTGCCTCGCGGCTTCCATCCTATAAGGACCGTCTAAGATGCAACGACCCTACCGGGACGCTTTGTTCTTCCATCACCCTCGAATAATTACGGGAACCTTGAACAAACTTGTTGCTTTGAGGAGCTCAGAGTCACTGATTAGAATTTCCTAATTTAAATTTCATGACGTAGTTGGAATTTTTGAATTACAATGAAAGTTATGGAGAGATTCTATAAGGGGAATAATCTTTCGAAATTTTTATTAGGATTAAGACTGGATCGCATAAAGAAGATTGTAAACTTAGTATCGTGGAGTAAGATTTGCAACACCCTTGAATTTCTTCAGTATGAATTTCTATTTTACTCTCGAACAGTTACGGGAACTTTGGGATAATATTACTGTGGTGAATTTAGAGCTACTGATTAGAATTTCCTAGTTTGAGTTTCATAATCTCTGTATCGAAATAAAAGTCGAGATACGAAGTTGTACAAGTTACTGAGAAACTTTACAAGGGGGATAATTTCTCCAAAGTTTTACTGCAATTAAGATTCAGTCGTATAAATGAGATTGTAAACTTAGCATGGTGGAGCAACATTCATGACAGCCTTGACTTTCTTCAATAAAAATTACTATTTCACCATTGAATGATTATACGAATCTTGAAACAAACTTCTTACTTTCGCGAACATAGAGCCACTGACTAGAATTTCCCAATTGAAAATCCATGATATGCTTAGAACCTATCAACTGGTATGACAGCTGAATGCAATGAAGTTTATAAATTTGCAGCAAGAATTCCCCTTGCAAAAAACTTTAAGGAATCCTCAAAGTAAACGACGAGGATCCAGAGTAAGAGAACAATGGTTCCAAACTACTAGAACAAAGGAAACTTTAGGTATGGGCGTTATGGTAGCTGAGCCAGGAAATTTACGTGGTCCACGAGACCGCGTTTCGTGTAAAGCTCGAAACAAGGCCTGGAAGAGAGAAGGATCGAAACGGGGAAGAATTCGTGAACAAGCCAGGGGCCGGTGACCGCTTTGGAAAGGGGCAAGGAGAACGGGAATAAGCGTTAGGGTACGAAAGGGAGAGACGAAGTACGATTCGAAGGAATCGTAAATTGCCTAAAGGCTGCGTGGCCATCTGTTCATCCTGGTATCCGTGCAAACCATTGTCAGCTATTTTTTTCTTCCTCCTCCTCTACCTTCTCTTTCTCTCCACGGTGCTATTTACTACGGACCTATAAGGGTTTGCGAGCAACAGCACGGCCACGTGTTTCTCTCCTCGAACCAGTGGCATTCCCCGGGAGTCGGGCCCAGATGGAAAACAATGCTGATGGAAATGAAAAATCCACAGAAATTCTGTAATTGCCAGGCCTGGTATTTCACGTACGTGCATGCGTGCATCTATTCTGTAAACGGTTGAACTCGTGTCAGCGCATACTTTACAACGGATTCACGGGAGTACAGTGGGACGCGGATATCCATCTGTTGTAAACTCGCCACCTTGTCGAGGATCCAGCGTGTTCCCTCTGAGATTGCTTGAATCGTTGGTTGTAGGGATTCCTTGAGGATTCATTCTACTGGCACCGCGATATTTTATTAACGAAAGGCTCAGACGTGTCTTGCTACGTATATCAAGTAAGAATTTAAGAGGAAGATAATATCAGAAATTGAAATAAACGTTCTTCTATATGTATTAAGTTGATATAGGTCGTGGAATAACGTGAACTGTGATTTTCATATGAAAATAGAAAATTGCTCGTTGGCAATTGACCAGTGATGTCTTTTCATCTGTCTTTTTATAAACCTTTATCTTTCCTTATTACATTTTTTATTCCAATTAATAAAGCTATGATAGTAACAACATTGTTTTATTTATGTAAATATGTAGTGACAGTTGATAGAAAATTTGAGAAAAATTAGGGAAAGAAAAAATGAGGCAATTGCGTCGAGCTTCGCTTTCTAGCCAAGTTTTCACACGAAGTTTTAGCGCATTTCTAATTCAGAAAATATCGTTTTAGAATAATCTCTTATGATTCTAGAAAACGATTCTGATACTATGCCAGAAATGTGAAGGACTTAAATTTCTCTGACAGATAAAATCTCGAAAAATCGAATGGCTGTCTTGACTAGCATCTTCAATTTAACTCACCGTGGATTCATGCATCGGAACGTATTTTCTTCTTGAGTGAAGGAGCGCGAGCGCGATGCAGGCGCGAGGCACAGCATTTTTCTACCCCTGAAGAATGCCCTCCGGCCTTCGGTACACCACGAATCTGCATGTGGTAATGACTTCCTGCCGTAAACCGGCAAAATAATAAAACCGAATGATCCCGTTACTACGACGCGCGCACATGTATTTCAAACGCGTAACGAGACGAGCTGTCGGCTGACGCCAACCGCATTCTCGTGCGTCCGTCAAATTAAACTTATCTCAAAAATAGAACATGCAAGGTGACTGAAGACACCTTGAAGCGAATTTAATGGAGGTTATTCGATTTACATGAACAAACATTCAGATATACAGGATTCGGTTAGCGAGTTTCATTTTACGCGTCATAATGTAGTTAAAGGCTTTTCTTGGCTAATTTTAAATGCGAGGAAAAATTTTATGAAAAATTTTATCAAAAGGAATCAAATTAGAAAAAAAGAAATCGATCTCGTTCGAACTTCGTCTGAAAAAAACGTATGAGTGGCTCGCAAAAGTATTCGAACAGTTATCATAAAGAATTTTTATGCATATATTGTATGTGCTATATAAAACATTTAAAAATTTCATTGTACTGTAATGAGACGATAGTCATGATTACATTGCTCGAATTTGAAATCTAAAAATTGATACAATAATTTATTATAACATTTACGTAGTAATTAATTCCCAAGTATTACCAATACTTTTATAAACGAAATGTAGGACCTGATAAAAAATTGCTTCATTGGAAAATAAGAGAATCTATATGCTAATACTTTTTGGAGCTTAATCAAACATATACCATTGTGTATAGATTCAACCATTGCTATTATTTTTAAAGTTGAACCTAGCTCAACAAAATCAAAGCCAATTGCAACTCACCTCGAAACGAAGAAAACCTAATTCCCTGAATAATACCTTTAACAATGAACTTTCTTAACACTGACCCTCATTGATCACGCACAGACAGTGAAGCTCGAAGTGAAACGCTAGCGAATTGTAGGGCACAATCGCGTTGTGCAACGATACACGAAGCGTTTCGTGGCGCGTATCGCGTGACATCGCGAGCCACGCGCAAAATTCGATCGTCGGTGCGCTCGAAAGACGCCGCGAGAATTTCGATCCCGAGGTGAACACGATGCCGGTCGCGATAATCCAAGCGCGATCTTTATTACAGCGCGCACCTTGCGGATCGGCTTGCAAGCGGATCTTCGCCACGGCTTTGTAGCTTCGTACAACCTGTATGCATTAATGCGGATACGTCATGCGGTACAAGCGGAGCCCATCAAGTTGCGCGCCTTTAGAATGATATATCTTGCAGAAGATAGATCCATTGATGAGCGATAAGCTCCAGTTCAATGAAAAAATGAAGCAATCTTGGTTAATTGAGAAGCTTAAATGGAAAATGGTATAAATTGTTGGACAAAGAATTTGGATTTTTGTAGTTGTATGGTAAGGTGAGAGTAAGCTCATGTATCAAAATCAAGTATCAATAATTTTAAGAGAAAGGCTACTTCTTGTCGTATTTATTTATATTAATAATGGTATTCGGAAATAGGTATAGTCTTCAAATTCTTGTCTTTGTTTTAGTTATAGAAACTTGCTCTTGTACTTCACAGAAACCGTGTTTATCTATTTTAGGATTTTTGTATAATTTCTGTCTTAAGATTGTTATGCCAATCGTATAACAGAGATATTAATAATTGACATTTTATTCTTCATCCATCAAGAATCAATCACTTGAAAAATTGAAATTCTTCTATTTGATAAAGTTTATTATGTAGAATTGATCGTTATATTATAACGAAATAATTCTATTATATGAAGTACAAGTCATATTTTGATCAATTTCATAAAATAAAAAGTATTCAAAAGTCATGATGTTTCACACACTGGTTTTTAAATTTATCTTAGGATTTATCATTATCTTGATGATCTTCCTACGACGAATGAACTTACGAAAGTAAGTCATGTGTTGCTTGAAAATTGAATATCAATTGTAAATGTTAATCAAGTTGATGAGTATGGCTTCTAAGAGGCTCGTCTCTTCTAATTTAAATTAAGACAGATTGTAGAGTATCGTTTGTCAAAACTTTTCGTATTTAAAGAATGGTCATTGTCTGTTTGATAATAAGTTAATACCATTGTTCCTTATACACACCTGTTCCTTTGTACTTTTTGTCAGTAGCATATAATATTATGGTCAGGCATTACATAATCGACAAGTGAATAAAAATTGCAAAAAGACTCGTCAATCCTTCTACAAGGTAGGAACGTCTCTTGAGTCGAGGGTCCTTTGAAAAAGCAACACTTGTATCGTTCGCGTCCATCTTCCCACATGTCTGGATGATTATCCAAAGTGCCGAGTGGCCGTCAAACAGTGTAGCCACCGCGTTGCATTCGGTAGATTTCAACGTCAGCATTGAACAACGACCTGCATGCGGTAGGGGAAATCGAGGAATCGTTAATTATCGTACACTTGACGTCGACATTTCATTTTCTTTGTCATCTCCAGAATAGAATCCTTTGAGATAATTTCTTACATCATTTGAATACACGTACACGCAATAGAACACGCATAAATTCAATCAAAATCTACGGCGATGCACTTAAAATAGTTCTACATACATATAAAGAACAATCAGGAAGTACAAAGAGAGCACACGTGAAAGTATATTCCAAGAAATAGAAAACAGCGACTGTATCTAAGAACACTTGGTAATTAACCTAATACTACTATGCATTAATATACATTACAAAAGAGAGCCTAGTCATTATGTAATTATAATAACTGTATTGCTACCATCGTTCAATCTTGATAAGCCAATCACTGAAACACAAGCTCAAATTGATAATAATATCATCCGATAGGAAATAATAAATAGACTAGAAATTTTTATACATTTATGAGAAATTTTCAGGTGCCCCAATGTACAAGTAGTAATAAATAAAAATCTGACATTAATAAACGTATTCAGAAATAAGTAAAAATTCTCGAAAGTTCCAGTAATAAACACACATTTTAACAATAAAACTTGAACGAATGGAAACACAATTTTGTAACGAAAGCTGTTCCATCATCTCCTGGGGACTAAGGCAATTTTCCCTTGGCGTGAAATCCGAAAACCGTCATTGTATTGGTCGACGCATTAGATGGCAGACGGTTGAAACTCGTCAAGGTGTTCGCGTTTCCCGCGGTTTACCCAGCAGGTAGCAACGGTTGACGAATGATGAGTGGCGACGCTTTCGGAAAAATCAAGCCGGTCCCTAATTATGGCGAACGTTGAACCGCGTCAGTCTGTTCGTTCGTTTTCATCGAGAGCAGTAAGTGGCTGGCGCGTTCTCACCTTGGCCTTCGTCGGTTGCTCAAGGTTACGATACGGTCGACTACAACTCGTGAATCACGTTTACGATCAAAGTTCGTAAATGCTCCGAGCACGTTTCAACTATTCACTGGGTCACACGCATAAAGTGGGACCAATGCGTTTGACATGGTTGATCGAGAAAAGAAGAGGAGAGAAACGTTTCTGGATGATCGAAGCGGCAAATATGGATGATGGAGAAATGTGGTTGATGGCCGGGTATATGGATTGCGGCAATTGAGTTTATCTTGTGCTAATGACGAGCAAAAGGAGGCCGGCGGAGTATATTGATGAGAATTGCTATGAAAAATGATTGATGTTGATGAGAATGCTCGACGACGGTTTTGGATGCTTCTGTGGTTGAAAGAGAAAATAGGAAAGGCGGTGATGATTTCTAGTATTCCACGATGAAGTAACCTTAATGATAAAGTTTACCTTTAATAACGAATATCTAACAATGAATATAATCCTATGGAAATGGGAGTCTTAAAGATTTTCTCTTTCCTATCCTCTCATTCCTTGCATCTTTTCTCACCTCTGTCGTTCTTTCGTTCTTCGACTTTTATTTTTATGATTCCTAGAACTGATCCTTCAAATGTAGAGACTCTTTAAGAATCCCAATTTCATCATGGTGTTATATATCCCATAAAATTGTTGCCCTTTAAGAAAAAAGCCCTTGGAATGATAGAATTCTCGTCTGACGTTTCCATTGAAAAAGATAAAACGCGCTGATGTCTCCATTGAAAAAAGATAAAACGTTGCACGCGACTGCCAGTGTTAATCGATCTCGCTACTTGACGCCTTAATTTACAATCTCGCTACATCACAAAGGCAATTACAACTGAAGGATGTACATAAAAGATAATTTCCTGAAGTTGGTCATTTGCAATGAATAAACTAGCAACAGAATGATAATTGTCACTTTATCAAGAACATGGCCCCCGTTCACATTGAAAACAGGAAACTAACGATTAGTCATACTATTATTATTCGCAACCTCGTGTAGATTAATACTCCGACTGTCTTCCTTACGTGTTTTACGAAAGTACACTCACTTTTCCACGAATCCTTCTCGATCGCCGAATGAATCACTTCACAGTACCTTCTTCGTGCCTCGAGGCTACGTCACGACAGTTTTAGTACATTGTACGTCGCATACGTTTAAACAGCTAGCCGCAAGTACAATAGCGACGCTATATCCGATTTGTCAGCCTTTCTAGAAAAGAATCCTGAAAAATTCTTTGCAAGTACGTGTCCCCTTCGCAGTCGTGCCACGGACGCGAGTTAAGAAACTCACCTTGTAATACATTTCCATAATGATCCGGAGCTTCATATCTGATTGATTACAATAATTGAATTTACCGCTTGTTCGCGGCATTGCACATTTGTTCCAAGATTTATGGCGTGCGTTATAATCGAACGCGTAAACAATCAACCACGATCAACAATAGCTCGACATCACCTTGCTTGGATCATCCTTCATCTCCTTTAAAAAATTCTACCTATCATCACTTGCGACAATGGAATGGTCTGCTGTGTCAGAAGAAGAGACATAATAGATTTGCTAATCGTAGTCATTTTTAAATCATTTATACCAACATCTCTGATGAAGAAGCAGTTTCTTTCAAATTAATCCTTCGCTATTTATCTTATTTCTTTTATTTCGATTACCTTTTACCAAACAGAAAAAAAACGCGTCAAAAACATCGCAAACTCTGCATCGCTAAAAATTCTCCGAAAACCAGCTAACACAGGAATTCACAATGTCAGAACACGAAACATAGCTCGCTGCGTTTGTGGCAGCTAGCGTGTCAGTCTACGCAAAACTCATCACTCGGCTTCATGCATATTTAAATGACACCTCGCAGCCACTTGATTCAATTTTCTTTCGAGCGCTACGTGCTAACCATTCGCTACCATCCCGCTCGAAACCAACAGGTCGATTCACTTTCACGTTTGCGTCTCATGCGAGCAAATCGGAGATAAAGACACGGCTCTTATGTCAAAGACGATGGCGCGAGCGCGAGGAACCCAGAATCCGCGAGATTCGCAGATTATTCCGTGCAGGCTCTATTCAATATTCTCACCGCGCTGTTCAATATTCTTACCGCGCTACCGTTGCTTTCCATGTCGCCGATCGAATGCTTTTACACGCGCACGAAATCCAGAAGTCGTCGTCGGTCCCGAGCTTCTACGAAGAAATAAGTTCTGCCGCTGGGAGCGTGACGCTTTTACCGAAAGCGAGAGGGCTATCGATCGCGAAGGATATTGCAGGAAACCTTTCTTACGGAGGCCTTTTTTAAAATCGAGTCGAACAGAATGTAATAACTGAATATAATTCGTCGCGAATAATTGGAACTATTTTTAGAACTCTATTACAAACTTATGAATTAACATTACTCACGAAACTTCATAGACTATCGGTATTAATATATTCTTTTATATAACTTTGAAGAATTTAATTAAACAAGCAAATTAAGTATGCAATTTATTTTACATAATATTTTTTCACAAATCAATATAAGGAATAGATCATTAACACTAATAATATACAGTGTAAAACACTTTCGTGAATATATTATAAGTGTTATTCGTTTGGTGATATTTTAATGAAATACGATTATCACGATCGTATTGTTGAAGCTCGAAACAAATCTAAAAATTCATATAAAAGCTACGAAATATTATACAATATGTAAATGTATACATAGAAGTATATACGTATATATAGAAATTTTCTATGACAAGTTTTCAAATACTTTCAGAATCTACTATGCATGATAAATCTCAAACGTTTTTTAATGAAACATTCATTTTACATTAACGTATTTAATGGCACGCGTATTTTCGATATATTTATTCGATATATATCGAAATATTTACGAACGATATTATAAAATCATAGATACATCGTTTACGCGTTCCGTTCCATATGAATTTCGCTCAGCATCTGTATTCATATCACTCTACTTCTACGCGTCTCGTTACGTCCGCACGCGTCCCTTTACGTCCCCTTATGTCTCCGTAGTGTCCTCTTAGTGATGCGCCTCGCAGGACTTTAAGGAGGACTCCCGTCGCACACGGAGACATTTAAATAAGCTTCAAGCGCTTTGTCGAATCCGACAGACCGTCGGATTAACTCGCCGAAAACTGTCTCTACCTTCTCCTCAATACAGACGAACGACAAATAAAAATTCACTAACACGTGAATCGCGTCGACGATATCCACTCGTCTTCTATTCAACGCACAAACAAAATCTTTTTTCTCACGAAGAAATGGCACGACGCGTTGAAAAGTAACGACCTCCTTCGTTTCTTTTCGCGGCGCTCGGTAATCGCTCGACGAACGAGAAGATTTTAGATCGGCGTCTCTGTCTCCGTGGACGAGCGCAATTTCCACAGGTCGGCCGGCGTGGCAAAAAGCTTGAGAGATCTACCCGCGTGTGTCGTTTGCGGCGGCCGTACGCCAGCGACAGAAGTGGTCAATGCCAACGGTGTCGTTCACCTCGTGTTCGTCGTCGTTGTCTGCGCGGACAGCCTATGCCGCGTGCACCCCGCAAGAGCTGGAGCATAGGAAAAGAGGGACGAGGACACGGCCGGAATCCACGGTGGTTCGTTTGCGCGTCATGACGTTTAACTGGTTCAAGAATGCGTGGCATCGGTGTGCCAATCGAGTAGGGTACAGTAAGCTTATTTTAGTCATTTAGGTTTCAATCTTAAAATTCAAGATCTGAATAATTCGGAATCTTGTAAATTGACGAATTACAAAACGAATTATCTAATTTGCCTCTAACATTCTTCTCACCCAAATAACACTTGCAACAGAATATCGTCGAATATTCTTATTATCGCAATCGTTTTTTGCATGAGAGGATAGCTATCCTTAGAATGAAAAATGTCCTTCTTCTATTTCTGGAAGGTTTCTTATTTCCCGAGTATGAGGTTGTTTCATGGTTATTGGAAACCTGAATATTCCCGTGACGTTGCAAATGAATAATAGTATCTGTATATCGCATGAAGGAATTATCGGCGCGGACGAGGCAGCGTAAAAAGGACGTTAAAGCATGCAGCATGACCGCGTTGATTTTGCCGTGTCAGAATATAAATGATGATCAGCGTGCTTGTTTGAAGCGCTGTTTAAATAAGTCGATGCTTTTTAAAGAACTTTGAGAAGTATTTTAGCGCCGGATTAAAAGCCGAAAGTTTGTATTGCAGCGAATAAGAGAATATTTTCATTCACAATATTGAACTAATACTCTCGTTTTTGATTGTTAAATAGCCGTTCATGTCTCGTCCTACGTTAAAGGTAAAATATCAAAGTGGTATCAGAGAATTTCAAGGTGCAATAGATGATTTAAATCAATTGTTTTTAATCAAGATAATTTGGAGATGTTTTAGCTTGACTGACTCAAATAACATTAGGTACTTTACTGTAGTAAGTTTGTCTAGTAAGTTTCGATCGGTGCAACGACATCGGCGATCATCGTTGGTGCAAAGGTACACGATGAAAAAGAAAATGGTGAGAGGAGGGCAGGTGGAAGGAAAGAGGGAGCTGACGAGATGCCGCGCTGGTGCAACTGTGGAACGGTGACAAGAAAAGCAGCGAACGCATTTATTTTAATTGGAGGCAACGTACTTCTATCCGCGTGGCGGCTACCACGGCGCAAGGACGCGGACGTTTCTTCTGCCTCTGCGCCGGAGGATAATTTAAGGATTCATTGTAAGTGTGACGCCCGAAACGAATGGCTTCCCCTCGTCATCGCGGTTCAGAGGGTCCTGACTAGCCTTTGGGAACGTCCGCTCTTCTTCGCGAAGATTCGATGAATTCTTTGAACGTGCCATATTTTTGCTAAGTAATTGCGACAGCTCCCAGTTCAGAAGTTTTTAGCGTTCGTTAGATCGCTGAAGGCCATTTCGTGAAGATCGTTAATCGTTATACTGGATAGTAATAATTAGTGAAATAAAAGAAAACACAGATTTTTGTAAAAATTATACGTGTATGTTCTTGTTAGTTTTTTGGATAATAATTAACATTCGATTTCTAAAAATACGTACACCGACTGGCCATAAGTATCATGATATTTACTGGTTACCATCATCGGAAATATTTAACAAATTTTACTTTATTTAATATCTTACATTACAAAACTCATATAATATGAAATGTCTAGGAACAAAGTAAAATAAAATCAATGAAAAGCATTCAGTTCGTATTGAATATCCATGCGTGCTTAATATTTATGACGTCAGTGTACACATTGTTGAGATATGTATAATTTTCTATGCTGGACTAGGTTAAATGCGCAGTAAAAATACTTGTATATGAGTATCAGTGTGTAGAAGTATGTGTGTGCGTGGCGTCTCGAAAACAGATGGATGTAAACAGTTCTGTCGTTAAAAGCATCTGGAAGAGCCGTCGGTTAACAGTCGGGTATGGAAGAAAGTTCTGAGACGCGTGCAAATATGTATCGATAAATATAATAGAGATCGTCCATTAAATAAATGTATAACTATTTCAATATTAATTAAAGGTGTAAATTTTGTATTCCTATAACATTATTGCAGCTTCAAAGATCCAAAATTCTCAACACACATGTTGAAATTTCTTTAATTAAAATTAAATAACAGTTTCCTTAGAATGTCAGACGTCAATTATTGCACGTATAGATCGTAGTTTTATCCGGAATAGGTCAATAATGAAGTACGATGCTGATTGAAACATTTTAAATTAATTAACGAGTAGATTTGTAAGGAATTGCGTCATACAAGAAAAATAAGGATTTCGCGCGAATACCATAGTCGAGTTGAGCTCCACGTAGCAGGTTAACTATCAAACCCGATTCTCAATAACGAGAGGTCGTGATGTTGGTAACAAGAAGCGCGGGCCGAGTGTTTGCTTTTAATTGGCGCCGCGTCTGCCGGAATCGTAAGAGCGTGCGTTTCTTCTTAGGGTAAGGATAATTTATTTCGTTTTGTGTGACAAGCGAATTCTTACATTCTCGTGAAAAGCCAACCACGATCTCCTCACAGTACTAATTTCTCGACCATTCAATTCTTCGAATTCTTTTCACTTTTCATTATTGAAAGAAATCTTTGTTGCACATATGTATGTATTTTTGAAAGCTATTTTCAAACATTTGTAAAAATTTCTCCAAGGAACATTTATTAATGAAATCGAAGATTTTTTGTTACAATCTTAATATTTCTCTAGTACAAAATTAGCTTTATCGATTTTCAAATACTTTATCAATTATCTGTATATCGTACAGCTCATAACGATGCTGCAAAAGAACGTGTCTCGCCAAAGTCTAACAACAATCTCGAAGCGCAACGACCGGTAGAAGCGCACGATGAATATGTCCGGCAATCTGTCATCGCGAGTAATGTACAAACCAGGCCATGACAAGGAGAAAAGAAAGTGCAAAATATTCGATTTCAACGAAATTATCGAGCAAAAGACGTGATTGGATAAAAATGAATTTATTTTGTAATTAATTTACCATTAATATCTGTCCGCCTTTATGCACGATAAATTCGGTACGAAACAACAAACGTTACGCTGTTTCGTCATTCATATTCTTTTTTCCGCTCGAAAATGGTCTGTTATATTTGTATGGGTGTAACTTATACGGGTAACGCGTACGCGCAAAACAGCACAGAAACACCACAGACAAGGGCCTCGTAAAAGGCACCATTAATGCGATGGCACATCACACTGCGTCTAGAAGGCACTTCTCCAGCCGCCATGACAGAAGCGGCTATTAAAGTGATTACAGTGGTGGGTACCCCCGTAAAGCAATTATTATGGGGCTGAATTTACATTTATTCATTGCATCCTGGGACTGAGAGCTCATGCTTTATACATGCCTGGTAGCTAGGACTACGCTACCTTTATGCAGCCACGGATAATACGTGCATCGACCGATGTTTCTTCGAAACGTCTGTCTGTTTTCTTTTCATCCATCCCCTACTTCGTAGTTTTCGGCCGAACCGGAGGAAGAAAGAGGAGGCGGGCAAAAACCATCCAGTAGCAGAAGAAAGGGTCTTGGGAATTGGTGGGATATGTGAAAATGACTGGAGCGGACTTTAAACTGTATCTGGAATCTTTTAATACAGCGAGCTAAAGCGCTGAAAATGTTCTATTCTTTAGATGGTGAAAACGATAGAATTTCATTTATCTCAACTGCATTTATTGGAACGAAATTTTAATTATTTGAGCATGAACCGTTATTATATTATAGAATGAACGAAAAATGGTAGATACTGGAAAAGATACTATGAATAACGAAATGTAGAACCTGATAAAAAAATGCATCATTGGAAAATAAGAAAAATATATAAATACTTTTCGTCGCCACTATATCCGCTGTACAACTGTTCACATATTTCCTTAAAGAACAATAAAACCTATTTTATATCAACGATCATCACTCAAGGAATTGTTATCTGACCTATAAGATTGTACTTTCTTCGCCTAATACGATAGTTAACCGATCTCAACTGTGATCGATAATTCCGAAGAGAATAAATACTTAGCCAGCACTGAAAACGACCCAAAATGTCGCAAAACCGACGATGAGCTCTTATTGACTAGTTTCTCGAACATGAGACAGACTCGTATAATACGTTGATTAAATATTCGAATGAAACTGCTTGGAAGAATCTGTCGTCGAGATTGGATGTCGCTTGATTGATCGGCATATTCATCGAATAATTAGTTGTAAGATCAAATGAAAGCACGAGTTCTTGCCCTCGGTGTCTACATTCGCGTCGGTATGATTTCTCTTCACACGGAGGTGCTGTGATGGCTTTTGCGGCCGGAACATTGATGGACGAACGATGAACTTACGTAACCGGTGTACGCTCGCTCCAATGTATCCGTTTTCTGCGCACGAAATTCCTTTCGTAATTGATTCTTCCCCACAAAGAACACACTCTTGGCTTTGGTGGTAGCTGCCTTCTGAAAACCTTTCGTTACGTGGTCTTCCGCGTTCAAACGCGTCATTAACGCCCGTAAAAACTTCGAAGACGCCAACGAGAAAACAAAAGATTCGATGGAGAATGATCGATTCGAGCAACTGTCGGCAAATGATGTCAGATGTGATTGAAGAATTAACGCGTGAAGTCATTGTGTTACAGTTAGTAAAAAATATACAAAGATGTTCCGTTTAACCTTGAAGTCGCACTAAAATTATAAGTCTGCTGTCTGGTCCCTTAGATGATGTCAAGTATCAACTTCAATCGTATTCGATTCCGAGAATCTTTCTTACAATTGCCGTCAGCGTGGTTTTTTCAACAGAAGAGACTATGAGTCAGGTATGACAAAGTCAAAGAACAAGTAAGATTTGCTTGATATTTTATACTAATTTTCATATCTTATACTTTGTCCATTACTCTGAAATTTTTCACAATTTTCCTCTTCCTCACAAAATTCCTTCACAAAATTCTAACAAGGCATGAAGTTCCTTATAGACATATTATAACAAATTCAAATAAGAAAATGAAGCTTACGGTACTTTCTATACTTATTTCCACATTTTACGCTCTATACATTACTCTGAAAATTTTTCACAATTTTTCTCTACTTTAAATGATACAAAAATTCTAACAATTAAAGATTAAGGATTGTAAAATATTTTTGCTATTTAAGGAATGAACTCCTTGACTTCGTTTCTCCTCGTTAGTTTGAATCTGTGCGATGTCGATATTTACTTAATAAATAGTTTGCATTAAAATCCGAATTCCTAGGAAAGTTCTAAGCGAGCAACCATGGAACAAGCAATGTATTTAGGTTTTCTAAGGCAACCATTGCTAATCCGTAGCTGGTCACGGTGGATGAGGGTATATTGCATTTGCGTGTTACCTCTTCCACCGCGGCCACATATCTGCATTTATCACCAACTTTTCTGAGAGGATTTTGTCCCTAGCTCGTGTCTAGGTGATCGTGCACGGCTCTCACCGGGGCATGGCGGTATAGTAAGTCACGATGAGTCCGACGATGGTGCGGCGGTAACCGTATCGGCAGGATATGCGGGTTGTGCGAAAGTCGGGCTCGATTTGTCGATGCACGACTCACGAGCTGAGTGGCCACGCGAACTCGTTCCACAATGCACACAGTATTCGGGTTATGTTCGTGTTCCGAACACCGATGAATCGATACAGATTTTTAATTTCAAAATTGTCACATTTTTCCTCTTCTCTTCAATTTCTTTAAATATTATTTTTTTCTTTTTACGGAACATGTCTTTCCAAGTGTAGGTCAAGTTTGGGAGAGATCGAAAGTTTAAAGTCAGCGTATAGATAGCCATAAGAACGTTCATGTATTCTATAGGAAGGCTATTTTTAGTAATGCTAGTAGTATCGAAACAGTCAAATTTATCTTGCAATTTGCTATTATTGTTGTCTTTTTCTTATATTAAATGAACTGATGGAAGTACCTGTTCCTTGAGAATTGATTAATCTAATGCAATCGTTCAGTTTGTCATCTAAGAATCTCATATATACGAAGACTTTTATCAGTATCTGTAGTTCTGTGCCTTTCTTAAAAATGTTATACTAATTGCAAGATAGAAACCAATTTCTATTAGAGAGATTAGATTACCTCGGACAATGATACGAACGTTCTCTGATGTTCTCTTTCTCGAAGTACTTTCTAGTTCATTAAGTTCGGACGACTTTCTCAACGTTAGTCTGGCGCGGAAAATTAATCGATACCGTAATACGGTTTCTGCTTCGATTATCGTCCGCGTGTGAAATGTATGACTTTCTTTGGATCCCGATTAGGTTGACTACCTCGAATCAAATTTTTCCGATAAAACTTTATCTTCACAAAGAACAGCATAATTTAAACCTCAAGCGCAATTTATTTTTCATTTTAGTCTTTTTTTACTAAACTGACGTTGCGCTGATACGGTGGCCGTGCACGAAGATAAACGACGAGTTAAGTGGTTATGTGATAGTGTAGCCGATCGTGTGAAAATCGATGGTCGACCTTCGATCGGTTCGTTAAACCAACACTGGTTGCACATGCGACAAAATGCAACCGGACGTGCAACGTATCCGCAATACTATCGTGCCACTGCACTGCTGTATACTTTGTATTCGTATCCTCGTCCATCGGGTAATTCGAATTACGACAGAAGTGTTTCTCGTCGGGAATTCGTTTCTTCTTCATTACACCGTTCCCTCATTTTACTTTTACTCCAATCCTTATCTTACAAATAATCTCTTCTATATGTACTTACGACTAATTGTAATTGCATTTCTATGATTCATTACCGGGAAAACTTTTCTACTTTCCGTAATATAAACTCCGGTTATTTCACTTTTTTTGGTGGCTTTACGATTCTTGGATTAATCAGGTGCTTAAGATTTGATGGAAGAACCACTTAGAGAGATTCTAGTCTTTGAAGTATTGATTATTTAGTAGGTATGATTTAGGTACACAGATACTTCCGGCTGCAAATTATCGTACACCTGACTTGGTCAGTTGATGCCCAAGGCGTAAAAACGTGTTAATGTTGATAGAGAGTTGATGAAAGCCTGTACTTGAAAGCCTGTGATTTATAGAACTAAAAGTTCTTAATTTCAAATATTTAGAAAAACAAAAATGTAGGAATTAGAACTTTTGAAAGGTATATTCTCTTTTAGCAGAGATCGATCTTTATAATAATTCAGCTCGTCGCATTATAGCACACGATACTTCATTAGTCCAACCAATCAATCAACGTTTCGAAGCGTACGCCAGTAAAATATCCCACGAAAGTAGAAGTCAACCAAGTGTCCAAATGCGGGTGCACGCATCTGTGACATTGTGCGTCATCGGTGCACGTATATGCACATGCAATCCGGTCTTCAACAGACAGTGAAAGCTACGAAGAAGCTTTAATGGCGAGGCAAATTGCGTGTCCCGTTGTAATCTAATGAGTGTCGCGATAACGTATGGAGAAATTCGATGTACTTCAAACGACAAGTTCTGACATACCTAACCATATACACCTTTCTATTTGTACTTGTACTCTGATTATTACTGCAAAATTAATGTTGTAGATATCAATAGCAATTTCCTTTGAGTAAAAAATTGTTAAAGCAACAAAATTTTAAGTTTACTTTTTCTATCTTTGATTCTCGATTTCGAAATCTCGAAATTTTTAACCGTCAATAACATATACATAGACTAATTTTTTAAGAATAAAACACAAGAAAAGCTGGTCTAATCATCTTCTGTAATTCTATGAAACAGTATAATGATTTAAAATCTTTAACCAGCACTATATGCAGATGAACGTTCCTAACAGATTCTGAGCTGTCTTTACGTTTCTTTTTAATTCTGAAACCCAATGGAACGATGATTATACCAAATTTTTAATTAACGCTGTACACAGATCAACTTCCCGGAAATAAAACACAACAGAAACTAGTGTAGTTATCTATTTTTCATGTCGTTCTCCGTTACAACTTCCTGACACGATGGTCAGGTCACGTCCTCGGCGTCGAACGAACTTGCAACCGCGAGACCGGCGTTTTATTACTAACAACAAGTCGCCAGCCGGTATCGTTTCTATCAATTACCGTCGTCTGCGCTTACCGTAACCACCAGGATCGTTGTTTCCGTGAAAGCAATTTCGCTTGCTTGGAAAATCGCCGATCTTAGTAACGATTCTTCTATGTTCTACTCCGTATCGAAACACACAGGTGAAAGCGTATATTTTCCTATATATCCTACGATTTTAACGTCGTTCGAAAACATTGTCGTTACCTAAACGCGTTATTTCCTTTGGAATTCTCGGCTTCTGTTATTCGAAACGCTTCTGCAAATGGTCCATAAAGTGCGACGTTACGGTACCGTGAATTGAACATCGTAAACGGTTTCCTTTTCGGGAAAGATTTTTTCGTTTTGGATCGTTGTTATAGACAATAAGGAAACGCTATATTTTCGTAAATTTTACAGACTACTCGTTCACTCAATTATGAAATATTTAATCAATCTTTGTAAACGATATATTCTCTGACCCTATATTCAACCTATAGATCAAATTATACGCGCAATAATTTGAACGATCAATTTCCTTTCTCTTAAGTGGATATAAAATATTTCAGTGGAATTTCATTGCTTGGAAATCTACGAGGATTTTTATTCATATAGAATGAGCGGTTATTAATCCAGAAATTAATTATAAAAGATAATGACTGCGAAAAATTAATCTGCGACATTCCCTGCAACGAAGCGCTTAATTATCAGCCAAGTATGCGGATTCGTTTAATGAACTAACGAGATAATTCGGTAACATGCGGTCGCTGAGCGCTTCGTTACGGTAATCAGACACAAGGCCAACCTGTATTTTCACCTGCAATTTGCTGAAGTAAAGCCAAGAAACAGAGTTTGCAACAATGCCTATCTAATTGCGGGATTTACCGGATTCGCGGTTGCGATACATTGCGTCCCTTTTGATACCATTGCTTCCTCGAGCCAGCTAAACGCGTCGACTGTCGAAATTGCCAATTTATTACGCGATTGATGTTACAATTTTCATAATGCCAATTAATGTACCTTAGAATCACTCTTTAAATCGAATAAGTTTCTTTCGAAAACATAGATCTCTTTAAAAAAATTTAGAGGAATATTTGAGATATACTTCTTGTTTGTAAATGTGTTAAGGTTTTGGTTCTAATAACCTGGTTTTACCAGTTTACAGGACATAACGTCACTACGATATTTAAATATTGATTCTTCCTTCCTCTTTCACTGGAAACGAAAGAAAGATTATGCAAGTCCAAACAGACGGTTAAGCCTGTCCTTGCAAACGGTTCTCCTCGCGTTTCCCATATTGGTATTTCATCACCGTTAGATATCCGGAGATGTTACGAAAATTAAATATTGAAAGAAGAGAGAGAACGTTTCGGTTTCGTAATCACGAAAATTTTCACGTCCTGATACCTTTACGAAATCAGGAAAAATAAAATCACGATCGATTTACTACACTTTTATACGAAAAATTCAATTTTATTATTTGCCTATTTCCATGGAATTATTTTAATATTTGTTGCATTTATTATTCAACAATAATTATTTTCAACAAAATCGTGTTTAACAAGGAGAATAAATAAGTTCGTTTCATACCAAATATTTGCAATTTTGCGTTAGTAATCGATAAGTCTCAACGAAACATCCGTTTCCGTGCAGAAGGTTTCAAGCAGTAAATGCATCATACCGTACTTCCGATAAAGCCAGATATTCTCACGCCACAATAGCATCCGGTCAACATACCTGGAAAAGAAGAGCGAGCAAGCTTGAATTAGACCGAAGCGGTTTGCGAGCGTAATTGCGGAACGATGTGTAAATATGGAAACGTGAAAACAACCGCGGTAAAGAAAAACGTAGAACATAAAACGGTGTCAGTATGCTACAAGCATGATGCCTGGTATGTCATAACTAGACTGCGAATGTTTATGCATCTATAAGAAATTTATTGGTATTTTACAAAAATGTATAGAATGCACATCATGTATTTAATATATGGTCGATGTTTTAATATATTTGATCTTATTATCTCCCATAAAAATTAGAATTTACATAAACGTCTACAGTCTAGTCATAACATATTTACAATAGAACATGTGATATCAAGTCCAAATGAATAACACAGACCGAGGAATTTTAAATATGTTTTAGAGATATCTTAATCTCTAGAGATCAAAATCGTGCCAAGACCATGATTTAAGGAATGCAACCAGAACATGGATCGAGCTTTGAATCTAAGAACTCAACGATCCAAGACTAAGCCTCCAGTTTAATATCTTAAATCAAATAACAGTTACTCTATAAACTAATAATAGAAGAATCCTGTGGAAGAAAATAAAGGAAACAAGTTAGACTACTAGATTAAATCCAATTAACTTTTTCCAACAATAAATTTTAATATTACCGATCGAATAACATAAAACCATGGACCACTTCATAAATTATGAATCACGTATAATGTAACACCAACTTACGTTTCTAATTTAAATTCTGTCAACTTTTCTCCCTCAGCTTAACATTCGCAATTTTAATATCGCCGATCAGATAACAACAAAACGACGCACCGGATCTGCATAAGTCGCGAATCGACTCGTCTCTAATTCCCTTATCGCAAAACTCGAATGACATTTCAAGCATTTAAACGCTCTGTTTTTGCTGGAGAACCGATCGAACAGGCTTATTGGCGTCTCGCACTTGTTCCTGTCGAGGCAAGTGCCCCTAGACTTTGCAGATTCACCGCGAACGCGCACCGGTTTGAAAAATCACGGGGCTGTCGAGAGACACCGGTATGACAACTAGTTCTCGAGATCGTTCGAAACGAGCATAAGGAGACAGGGCGAGCGGTGCCGAGCGAGAAAAGAAAATTCTGCAATGTAGACTGTACGAGAGCCAGAACTTGTTGGACTTGTAAGGACGCGATGAACCTGTTGCAAGCGCGTATATGCGGGAACCCGCTTGAATTTACGTGCCATCGATCGCTGCATTGAATATTCCTCGAACGACAACCGGTGGAAAACGAGCCGAGTAATTTGTTCGAGATCACGAGTGAGTCGAGGGGACTGTCCTTTGGGAAATTTGCATGATTAGCGTGTAACGATGAGTCGCTGAGGAACGAGGCCTCCGGGCCAGTTACATGAGATGCAAGCCAGTTTAAAGTATGATGAATCGTGCTCATGGTCGAGTAGGGTATTTTCGATAATCGCAATAATAGCATGGTAATTTTAATAAATTCTACAGGGATGTATTTATCGTGTAGGAATTTTATTTGTTGAATATTTCTGGCTTTGATGAAAAGATGGAATTGTATGATTACGTTGTTGGTCACATAATACATGGATTTATGTACATATTATATATGCGTGGGGAATTGGACACGCAATACGAAATGATTTTTCTATACAAATTAATATATACTTGTGTAACATTCACGCAACAATCGTGCTCTT
This sequence comes from Bombus pyrosoma, assembly GCF_014825855.1. NCBI lineage: Eukaryota > Metazoa > Arthropoda > Insecta > Hymenoptera > Apidae > Bombus > Bombus pyrosoma. The sequence goes on from NC_057781.1 coordinate 2,507,462, forward strand.
ACAATCTTATTCAAAAGATTTGTTCTTTTGTCGAAACTTAAATTTTCTACTTTTCAATGATCCTTATTACACGCTGATTCTTATGATCAAACTGTCAGATATAAGACCAGCCATATTTTAAACACGTATGTTTTGAGCTACATTATCTCCACGTAATAAGTTTAATTGGTATTCTTTTATTCGAGTTACGTTCTCGACTTTCAGTTTTGTCAAGAGAACGACGGCTAACCAAAAAGACTTCATTCCTTCAAAAAGAGCTGCGACTTAAAAGCTTAGACCATTAACGTGTCTGACCAAGACGGAAAGACTGACTTTCACGCTAATGACAATGGCCACGTTGTGGGTACTGGATCGTTTTCTGGCCAGACGCGCCGCAAGCGAAAGGACATGTTCGGCGACAAGGCGCGAAAGTGAATCCACGTGTACCTCGAACTAATCGGCCGATAAACGCGTCTGAAAAATCGGGACTACGACATCCAACTTTTCTCTCCTTCCTTTCACAGGAATAATACTGAACGAGCCAAGGTACATCTGATTCGCTTTCGAGAGATCTACTCGCGGTCGAACATTTTTGTTTAATTAATATCGACCCGAATGAGAGCAATTTCAAGAATTTGTTAATTTTCTTGCCGCTATAATCAAAGTATTACAGCCACATTGCTTCTACTGAAATCTAAATTGTCATTGACCGAATTATGTCTTATTTTAAAATTTAATTCATCGATAGTGCATATACATGTAAGAAGAACATTTTCTGGATATCAATAATGAATATCTTTATGTGATGTTCTTTAGAATGAATCACGTCTAATAGATATAAGTGATGCCTATAATGAACAGTTTATAAATAGTTTTGAAAGTTCAATTTTTCATTTAGTACGCCATCAAAGCTAATTTCATCGAACATTGGTCCACACTTATGTGAATCAATCCAAAGGTGTGGTGCGCATTATCCTTTACTGTTCTTCGTGGCTGTCTCCATTCATTAGGCTTGTTTATTACGTCGGTGTAAAATCGAAGATTTACGAGTAATTGTTCGAAGATGCTTATAATTTCCAGGTGCTTAGGGGGATGGTACTTAGAAGCACTTCTTTGAAACTCGTTTACTTTGAAATAAGACCAGTTTGATACCTTGTACAGAAAATACATTTATCTGCTACCATTATAAAAAATGAAATTTTTCAATCTAAAACCAATGATTAGACTACCAAATATAACGCACTTTTGTATTTTCATAAACATAGTTAAAGAAATGGAACATAAATAGAAATTTGTCTCGTTTACTAAATATTATAATAAATACTCTACTCTGGATATTTCATGTTTTGATATTATTATACGCACTGTATGTATTTTGGCATTTTTAAGTTTCCCATTCGTCTACCAACAATCATATCAACAACTCGGAATTCTATTTTAACAGCTTTTGTAGAAATTTTTTTTCCAAAGGCTCTATTAGTATAGACAAAACGGTTTCATTAGACTGAGAGGAATGTCAAAACAAACAATGTCAATGTACGGGCAGCGCGTTAATTAACCGCGAAGGAGACACGCCGAAAGTTTCGGGCGGGAGACGTCGTTCTGATCGTTCAAATCCGTTTTACGGTTCTCACGTGGTATTAGCAGCCGTACGTGAAACGCGTTCTTTGAGACCTGGCGACCACCCAGAGACGGCTAGTCGATACGAAAAATTCGATTCACGACGCCATGAGATAACAATTACGCGACTGTTACATAAAGCAACCCAGAAACTCGGCGAAGTTCTTTCCTCGCCCGCCTTGGAACGAGCGGAATTCCACGTGGCGCTGCTGCATTCGGAGTCATGCTATTGTATAGTCGTGGCATGTACGATCGTTGCTCGGCCCCATTTCGCTTTTCGTGTATTTTAAGTCGTTCTACTATCCAAGAAATCCGATCTTTTTAATCGCGTATCGTGAATCCTTGTAATGGATTCTTATGGTGAATTCTTGCAGTGAAACGAGCGCTACTACCGCTACTGCATTCCACTGGTGTTGGTTTGGTCGTATGTATGATACAAAATTTGCTATTTTTCTATATAATTATCGAGGTTGCATAGTAGATAAGTTATGCGATGTTTCATGACTCCTTCATACGATTGTTGCGAGTCATATAGATTTGTAAAGATTCTGATCTCTGAGTGCGAAACTCAAAGATCTCTGGATGTTGCTTGATACGTACGTTATTCCTCCTTCTTGTTTTTACTTATCTCTTTATTCGTTTTTTGTCTTCCTCAATTTAGTGGTGTGTAGATATAATTGATCGCTTTTGTACTTGTTAACTTGGCAGATAAACTTTTGCAAAGTATAACTGCCTTTGGTCGGTTTTAAACATCAGATGTGCAAATTTTTAAGATTCTGCCTTATATCCCCAATGTATGTAAAAATATAAGAAGTAATTAAAATCGCAAGATACAACACTTTTGCGCGATTAAAGTAAGAAGACTGCAAAATAAATTATGGTGGTGGTAGCGCAATTATTGCAAATATGGAAAGACTGGCGAACGCCTCAGGCAAAACCAGTTAATTTGAGCTAATTGCGTGTCTGTTGGATCATAATATTCAGCCTGAGTCACTTTATAACGTATGCATACTGTATAACATGCGCATACCATCTAATTACAGGTAGAAAACTAAAAAAAAAGCTACCTTCTTTAAGTTTTGTAATGATAGATGTCTTATTATCGGCATCTGCACTTGACATTCACCCTGCATGCCATAACGGGTATTATTAGTTTACTCACAAAATTATTTCAAACATTTAATACATCGTACATTTAAATGTTCTATGGGTATATGGAGTTGTTAATAATCCGAATTTTAATAGAAAGTTTAACGAACCGATTCGCTTGAACTTTCCACATGCAAAAGAAATAGTCACGCACCTCCTCGATAACGAGGTTTCAGTCCACCAGAAACCTTGTCACACTTCTTACGCTAATCGATAGCGTGAATTAACAAGAAACGGGAAAGAAGAACTACCGTTCTTCTGTATGCTTATTTATCGCTACTCAAGTCCCGAGCTAAAATACTTCTTTGAGCAGCGATTAAATTACGCACGTACGAAATTTTTTCACCGATCCAGTCTTCGACGTAACTGTATATTTTTCGCAGCGGCACTCTCAGAACCTCCCATTCTCATAAATTAAAATAAAACAACCAATACAGAAAATCAAACTAACTTCAAGTATAGGAAAAAAGAACTTTTTTACGCTTTTTCATCTTAGAGGTAAAAATATCAATGTAAATGCAACGGAATATTTGCTATTTATTTGAACCTATCAAGGAATATATAATTTATAGAAATATCGTAGATTGACACAATACTAGTTCGCTGGGTCTTCCCACTAGAATTTTTCATCCAAATGATAGGAGCACAGATAAGTAAATGGAGTTCAGATAAATGGATTTAATCGATAAAAATTTAATTAATCACTGTTGATACGTTACTTACGCATTAACCATTAGAAAATTCCATTTCGATGAATAGAATTTTAGACAAATAGAATTCTACTCTCCGTAGAAGCACAATTCGAAGAAAAATAAATCAAGAAGCGAAAAGAGTCACGCTGACGTGTAAAAATAGGACCACGTAACTCTCAGGTGATTACGAATCGATAAATTCAGTTTATTCCAGGAACAAAAATTCTAGAGTACAATGTAACTACAAATTTGCAGCTATACTATGAAAGGGAAAATGAAAGTACAGGGAAGATTACACATTTTGAGGGGTCGCTATCGCTCAATCTCGTTTGCGTATCCGCGTGAAACGTGGAACGTGATTGTGGAACGAGGCGAAGTTCCACGAAGTGGTCGTCACACGGGAATCGGTAATATCCGAGAGATTTGCATGTTTTATACAGTCGCGGTACGCCCAGCAATAAAGGAGAATGGGCGGGAACCGATGCACCCTGACGCAAAAACTCATACGGCTGGCCGCACCACGGATGTATCCCTTGGCAGACCCTCAATTATATTTCGATACGTCGAGATTTAAGGTTAGGGGTCGACCCACGTGGCAACCAGGGCTACCCGAAACAATTTTCGAATAAACGAGCCCTTCGTTGCCTTTCTTTCCTTTCTTTTCTACGAAGCCTTTAGCCCAGCAATATGGTTTATTAAAGTTTACTAAAGTTAATATGGTTTACTAAAAGTTCATCATAAGTGAGCAAATTGATATAAAATTGACGTATGAAGAAGCGAATTTTTCATTCTGGCTAATATAAATTAGATGACGGTCTATTTCTTGTTGTATTTTTCAATGAAAATCCTAATTCTAGAATTTTTCTCTGTGCAAAGGAATTAATAAGATATTCTTGATATTATATTCTATAATAAACGATCAAGATTCATATTAAAATGTAAAATACCAAGGCGAGAAGCTTAGTGGAAAAGCGATCTAAGTGGATTTTTCCTAAGAATGAGGACAACATGTGTACAAGTATTTATCAGAAGAAAGATTTTCTTAGAAATTTCCAAATCCTTGTAGCTACGTATAGTACCTATATATAGCAAGATATTTTCATGTTCGAAAGCATACGGATTTCTGTAGTTCGATTTAACTTCGCTTAAAGTTCGATCGAATTAAAGTTCTGTTATTTGTATCATCTTTCATTTAACAATGAGCTTAATTGTTCTTCAGGGAGATGAAGATTGGAACATGTTTATTGTTAGAGAGTTGACGATTGTAGTAAACTCGTACATCTATTGATTGTTGGATGCACTTAATTGTTTAAATTCTCTTTTCTACTTTCGCTTTAGTCAAAGGTGGTAAACGAAATGATTGACAGACACTTATATTGTGTACTTGATTGTTCTTTGAAAGAACAGAGAGCTCGATAGAGTTCTAATAGCGAATGCATCCTGTGTTTCTTATTCATCTTTTCTGTTCTTTTATGCAGTCCATGAAATCATGTAATGATGGAAAGTAGATATTTCATTGTTAAGAAATCAAATTAAAGGTTGAAGCGAACTACTGAACCGAATGCTAATCTTCCATCCTTAATCGATTACCGTAATCTTTAATTTAATCTATCCTTCTATTCTTAGTCACCATGATATAATAATATGCAGTGGCTGCACAAAGTACTGACAAATTATCCCGTCTATCATAGAATTTAATTAGGTCCAAGTATATTAAACTTCATACCATTTAACGCTACTTTATATGGCTACTATGAAAATAAAATGTCACAAATATTGAATAAAAAAACGCTTCGTTGAAATATAATGTTACGTACCAATACTTTTTGCAATCGCCAAAAAATCTTGTTACATCATGGTGGCTACTATAATTGTCTCGTGTTAAAAAATTATTACCACTAATGTAGCAATTTTTAAATTCCAAAATAAATGACTAGCTTCATGTCACAAAATCATTTGTCAGAAACCTTCTCCATAATCTATAAATTAGCATCATCTCTAGGATCCTGATAATTACTATCTAATTATTCACGGAATTAACGAAAAGTAGGCGCACTGTGCTTAGTAGGCACAGAGTCAAGAAAATTACGCTCCCACGGATTTCCGATGACTGGTAATAATCGAAATCGATGGGACTCGATCACGAAGCTGTCGAGTTCTTGTTCATTTTTTTTCTCTGAACGAGCACAGACAACGCAACGAGCCAAGGAAGAGGTTCACGTTGATTTTTCTATGGACTAATTATCATGATAATCAGTGACTGTCATGAAAGTGGCACGAGGTTAACAGTTACACGATTCACAGAGTCACGCGCCGATGGTAAGGAAAACCGTCGTCGTCCCGTCAGGACAAAGATCATCGACTAGATGACATGGAAACTACGCCAAGGAAACAAGTATGACATAAACGAGTCCTCTTCTTGCTTCGCGTGTTACAGATTGTTTCCGCTCCTTTTTATTCCTTCTTTTTATTGCAAAGAAAAAGGAATTATATAGGAATTATATTGGATGGAAAATATTGTGGCGCTCTGTTACGCAAGTGTGACACAGATTACTTTTATGTAATAATTCTTGGATAATGGTAACGGCGCGTCAATCGTTTTACTATAACATTAACTATTTTACTATAACATATTGTAACTATTTTATTAGACAAATATTAATATTCTGAAGAATTTTTCATTTTAATTGCTATACTCTGACTTTAAAATTTTGCAAAGACTTGCTTCTTGTTGTAACACGGAATAATTTGTAGATTGGAAATGACCGGTAATGTAAATCAAGATTTTGAAAATTTCATTTTAGACACTTATTTAGTCAATTCTTACAAGTACAATCCTTTTAGTTTCATAGCTAATTAAACTATAACTTTCTTCTCTACCATAATACGTTTTCCCGATTTAAAAAATATACTGAATTGCTTATAATAATAAACACAGGATACTATTTTATGACAAATAGCAATGAACTGACATACTCTACTATAATTCTCAGTCGGCCAAAAATCTGAATATTGAATTACGAAATAAAATATTAAATGAAGTAAATTTCTTGTCTTTAATTTTGTCACGATCGCCCTTCTCTTAGTTTATCTCCTCGTTTCCGTATTAATCGGATATTCTAAAAACACACAAACGCAAAATAACCTTATAAGGAGATACAATGGTCGCGTTTTCCAACACTAAATAAAGACAGCTAAAATAGAATCGCGCAACTCTTCATGCTGGTAAATAACGAACCGATTCTAATCAATGCGATTTGTTTCGCGGCCACTTCTATGTACCAGAGAATCAGAATACATCTATTGAGACGTTTCCCTTTCTAACGAGCCTCTTGCTTCCTTACGAATGCGTTCAAGACCAATTACTTGAGAATCAAACATAAAAACGGTGAAACTTATGAGGCACTCATCTAACGAAATGTTGCTTTTAATTATCTTTATTTCTTCGAATAGTTGAATAATATCTTTTTTCTATTGAAAGGATACTGCTTTTTCAGGATATATGGATTAAGAGTACACTTTACACATTATACATCTTATTAACAAAATTATATATATAAAAGCAGTATAAGAACAAGAATCTTTCGAAAGAGACTATTTTAAAAAGATTCTTTCTCTCCATATTTCCTTTTATGTATCAATAATAAATGTATACAACTCCACTTTTAAACATGAACCAATTACAGAAAGTGAGAAAGGTAAATAAAAAGATGCTAGTCAATCAGATAAATTTAAATATATATAATATACATATATTTATATTTATATATATATTTTACCTTTCTCACTTTCTGTAATTGATTCATGCTAAAAAATGGAATTGTATACATTTATTATTGATAGATAAAAGGAAATATGAAGAGAAAGAATCTTTTTAAAATAATCTCTTTCGAAAAATCCTTGTTCTTATATTGCTTTTATACATATATTTTCTAATTTCGTGCTTCATTAGCTTGGAATATTATTATTCATGAAAGGCATTATTTAAATCGTGAAATAAATTCTAATCAATCAAAATTTCGTTGTTTTTACCTATTAGATACGTATCAACAGATACACTTCCTAGGTAAAAGAAGGAACTTTAAAGACGGAAGAATGCAACATGCACCAACTACTTCCTTCCGTTACTGTCCGTTTAACGATAAGCATAGATTCCAAAAATCCGATCTATTGAACCGAATGATCAGTGAAATGTTCAATGAGTGGCAGACTTTCAACGATAACGAGCATTCATAATTATGCTGTGAACTGTTACGCTATTTCCATAATTTACTTTCAATTGGCAGTCTACTGCCTATCCCAACTATACCTACCGTTCTTATAGCCTTTCTACAGTCTTTCACCTGCATCGTTATTTCTCACTAAAACATCTAAATCAAATCTCTACGCCTTAACAAATTACCCCTCTAATTAGTAGAAGATAATATAAGAAATCATATTCTCACATTAATTTATTTTATATTAAATTATATCCACATTGTGAACTCATGTATACGCATAGACTACGAATGTTTATGCATTTATGGGAAAATGATATGAAAATGCACCGAATACATACATAAAAGATCCAAACTATAATACTTGCTGTGATAATATATTTTGCGAGTAAAACAAATCTCTGTGTAAATTTCATTTTTCATAGCTACATTCATAAAAATGTATGCTTACATAAACATCCGCAGTCTGCACATGCGATTCTACTAAGAATCTATACCGAACTATTAGTAAAATTAAATCTAATATGTAAATTTCGCCATCTTTCTAATGATCTGGAATCGCAATTGGCATTGTCTGAAACTTTTAAATCCACATTAACTATCTGCAGTCTTTGTAAATCTCGCGAGTCTCTGTATCTAAAAATGCGAAATAACCAATTTCCCAGCAATCAACTCCCAAGAATTTATTTCGGAACCTCCTACGAGCCAATTAAACCAACCAATTTACCAAACCATTACGTTATCTAAGATTCACACGCTACAGACTAGAGACTCGCGTCTCCATTATCGATGTACGTTTTCAATTAACTTCGCGAGCCGATTCATCGCGATATCCCTGTGGTTTTTGCACGGGACCAACCTGGTACATATATACTCCGTGACGAATAATCGGCTTAAATGGGACGAGTTTTGCTGAACGGAGGTTCGAAAAAACCGACAGGAACAGGCGGGATGCTGGGAGGAACCGTTATACACTCTCGGGTCATCCGGCTATCCGCGATAAACTGCGCCTCGTCGAACACGACTACCGCAGTAAAATTCGACCGAGCCCACACTCTCGTTTCTTTCTTTTGGCTCCGAGTCCCTAGCGCCGGCAGACGACGCACGTTCGCTTCCTGGTGCCACAGATGCCATCGATTTTCGATAGCCTGGATTCCACGACCGGTTCGTTTACCTCTGTCGATGCTCGCTTTTTACGCGTACACACATTGCGGAAGTATTCTGGATGAATGGCTTCAACCCCGCCGCGCTCCTTGAATTTATATCTTTCAAATTGAATCTTCTTTCAACAAAAAAGATGGCTTTAATACTTTAAGAAAAAGTTTCGAGTATAATTCAAACGAGAAATGATGCATATTGACAACGATTGGTTTTACGTTAAGAATTTTTAACAGAACGCGATGGATTACTCTATTTTGCGTGAAATTATAAGACAGGAGCCTATAACCTCTAATTTGTAAAATCATTTTGTAAATTATTTCATAAATTACCTAATAAATTATCGTGAAAAATAATCAGATTCCTTTTACTGTGAATAACGACTTTGTTCGAATTGTATTTTTTAAATTAATCACAATATTAATATGACAATTTATGGATATATTAAAGAGTTGAAATCATCTTTCCAAATTAATAACTTACATTGTAAATTGACAGGAATACCTCGTATGCGATGTTAATCGTTATTTTATATCTCGCAAAGTTCGTTACTTGTACGTCTTAACCGCTCGGCAGGCAACAGTGATGTAACAACAAAGCGCTGCGTCTACGATACAATGCACAATGACTCGTTGATGACAACAACAGGTGTCGCGATTACACCAATTCTGTGTCTGATCTAACAAAATATTATTTGCGATACATATATTTTTGGTTTATACATTTTAATATGATTATTTCTCAGAGAATGCAAATTAGACAGCTCCTTCTTTAATTTGGTAAGTTATATAATAGTTAATATTCATATATTGAGTTACAATGTAGAGGAATAGTTCGAAGGAAGTTGAGAACCTGCTAGCAAGCTGGAAAGAAAAGTCAACGTACCGGAGACAGGTGGCTGGCACTCTTTCACGTATCACGCTTGAAAGTTTGATAGTAATTCCCCAATCGTGAATTCACTGCCCGTGAAGGATATCGCCGTAATGCCATCGATGTACCGTTAGATCAGTCGTTTAAATATTTGTGCATCTCTCGAAACACGACATTGGGTTCGTTTATAAGATACTTTGATTCGCTAGAAAGTATAACTTCGTATGTACATATGTGTAAATTGCGTAATATCGTGTAGAGTCGATCTGTGTGTATCAAAACTGAGAACGTTCAACGCTTTCAACGATTTATAGATACATAGAACTCGTTTATAGCACAGGCGATGGAATAGATCTTGAATAAGGATGCAAACAGAGATGCGTAATTAGCATCGAAGGGATAAGCGCAAATTCGCGTTGCGTCGTCACGTACAACGTTACACCTCGAAATTATCTGTGCTCAAACGCCTGTTACGATGCACAGAAAGTAAAAAGAGCGTTACTCAATTCTTTACTCTTCTTTCATCACCGAGAAACCTTTCCCATACCATTGTATTTTATAGATTTTTGACGTCCCGTCGCCAATTTCGTTGCAAAATCTCATGTTCCAGTGATTGCATAATATCGCGTGTTTTTCCACATCTATTACACCCTAGCGTCTGCTTATTTTCTACCATTATTGTTCCTTATTATCAACGCAGCTTACTTTTTATTACTATTTGCTTCTATGTTACTATTACTGTTCGTTTCTAAACACGTTGCCTTAATTTTATTGAGTTCGTACATCGTTCATTGATCACATTAAAGTAGAAGAAACTTACTACGAAGTATATCTGTTCGATGTGAAGAAAATGCACAATAACGAGCTAGTTATTTGTCATCACGAGTAACCAGAATATTTGTGTGATCTTGTTCCGAATTTATATTTGAAGAAAGTCTGAAAAATATTCTACGAATTTTTCATCCCTAACGATAGTCAAGTTATAAAATAAGATTTATAATGTACAATTTTATTGCAGAGAATATTTTAATATGAATATTTTAAAGAACCTTTGTGCTTAATAGCAGACAGTTTATAAAATTTATAGTGCTAAATTTTATTGCAACGAATGGTAAGTTAAATGAGAGGCAATAACCGTGTTGTGCATCATTTCTCATAACGCTAGCCATAATTCGAGCGAAGCCAGCATGAATCGCGCATTAACCGAGCTTCTTCCTTTTTATCAAAGCCTCGTATATGCGATTCCTATGTATCGTCTTACGGCCCTGGCCGATAACGTGATTGCACGCGATCGTGCGTAACGATTTCTCGATCATTGATGGTTCGTAGGACGTACGAGTCGCGAAATTGCGCTACACGGAATATCCGGCTGGAAACTATTATCGTAATGCACGAACAACTCTCACGACCATATCGCTAATAGACTATAATGGCAAACCGTGGCTAATTTATAGTTAAGATATGACAAGACATTTTGGAATTTCTTTCGAGAATTAAGGTGAACAGCTTCTTCCTTTGGCGTTTCTTTCACACTTTTTGTAATCCTTTAATGCAAAGTCTACTTATTTTGTAACCATTGGAGATTGGATTAACCCCCTTACCAATAACGTAGCAATTTTCGTTGGGAAAGTTTGTTGGAGTAAATAAATATATTATTTAGTGTTCTTATTTTAAGGTTTTAATTCAAACCTATACATTTTAAATATCCTTCAAATGGATGATTTTTATCTTCCTTTACTTAATGCAGAGAGATTCGACCTTTTTCCGATAGCGCTTTAAAACAAACAAAAAATAATTATTTTTTTAAGGTCACTCGAAATATGCAGCCAGGTTACGATTTAACTCTCATGTCGATAGCCTTAAATCTTCGCATGGTGTGCTTACGCTAAAAATTAATTATAAAGGAATCATTACAGTGACGGACTGCTTGCTCGAAAGCACGTAAATCGATAAGTCTTTCTACAAGCATCGTGCAACAACCTGTTGTTTCGTTCGATCTTAAATATCGCCGTTCGTTAAGGTTAATTTTTAATATGTGTACATGCTCGATGCAAATTATCGGTTTATGAAATATCTCGAGAAATTGTTGTTCTCGCGTTACTGGACCACACAGACGCGTTACGAATGGGAATATCGCGCGTGACATTAATATGGAAATAAGAGGCGGTCGATTTGAATTTTACAATCGCCAACTCTCGTTTCCATTTCGGATACCGAGAAAACTGTGCCCCCCACCCCCCAAACACACGTTATTTCCTCGATTTATAGTGCATACTTTCTCGTTACATTCGGTTTAATTTTCACATGATTGCATTATTATACAGCAACGATATTTAGATCCTTAAACGAATAAATACGATGCAGTTTCACGCGTGTACGGGATTGCTATGGTGGTTACGTGCTCGCTACGACCTCGAGCTATTGATCATTGAAATGTACGCGACGATAATACGCCAAGTGATCGTGGCATCGGGACAGGTATGGATGAAAATTGCCGAGAACTTTGGTTAAGTATACTGGACGGTCGTGAGAATTCTTAACCTTTGCAGCGTGGTTATCCTTCAAACCAGCAACGCGTGAAGCGATTGGAATTTTGTTCTCTTCTTTGTAATTTTGTCGTAATCATTTTTGTGAGTAGATACATATAGTGTTACAGGGGCGAGTTAATAATACATTTTACTTTAATATTTCCTCGCTATGTTGTAATCGTAAATCAACGAGACGATTATTGCGGAGAAAATCAACACGTTAGTCGAAGAAACGTTTAATCAAGATAAAAAGTCGATATTCAGGATCCTATGTAATACGTAAACATGGTATTCAATCTAATTGATTCAGCAACACGAAATAATAAAGTTCTTTCTCTCGAATTATGCATAAGTGTACCCAGAGAGAAAAGAGAATGCGAATTGATAACGAGTATAGATTCTATTAAAAATCGAAGATCGTTTTTACAATGAATTCGACACACAGTGTCGAAAACATTGCAATTATTAAATAAATCTAAGGGGTGGAGGGGATACGAAATTATGTACTAAATTAAGAGAAAAGAAGTGAATAACAAGTATTTTTAATTCCAATCCTAATATAAAATTATCATATTAATATTTATCAGTAATTAAACGACCTACTGAATATCGAGGGAACTGAGTTAACCCAAGCATCGTTAATTATCCAAGTATCGTAAACCTCGAAGTAACTTCAAATCCAACGTAACGCACACGCGATCATCGAACTACTAATTTCAATCTTAAACCAAGTGAGAACAAAATATTCACGAAGATTCTGTCCTATCGTCTATCACACAGGTATGAAAGTAGCTCGTAATATTTCGAAGCTCTCTGTAAAAATCAATAAATACGCAGACACGTGGAGTCGAATGGTGGGAGCATTATCCAACGGAATAACGTACTAACTATGCGCCCTGAAGAGCCGTGCAGTACCAGTGACGCGAACAAATTCCCTTGAATAACTCAAATCTGTAGTACAACCGCATGGAAGTTATCAAACTGCCATGGAATACGGATGCGCGTTATTACCGCTCACGCGTGTATATACGCGCCACTCCGATCCGATCTCGAAAGAATCCACGCCGAAGAATGGTCCGACACGCCACTTCCGAGAGGAATAAATAACGCAATTCTGACGGTGGCTGAATCGCGAACGAGCTATCGGAGTCATTTATCAGGCCGAACGCCGCATTGAGACTACGACCACATAAATTCCCACTGATAAAATGTAATTCCGCTCATAGTTTATTCTCTGACTTTGATTCTTGCAGATTTCTACCCTATCTCGTGTTTACACACGAATTGGATATGATTTTCTTTAACTCGAAAAGACACATCGCTATTAGTACGTAAGAAAATTTATATTGGACAACTAAGAATTTTTGTTTCAGAGATTTTGGATTTTACTTGACAAAAGGGAATGATGGGCAATATATGCAAAAAGAATTTTATTTACCAACATAGATACTCTTACTCTGATGAATGATCTTTAAGTACATCGTGTCGTACAAACGAGGATGTGGGTTAAACCTTTGTTTCGCACGTTCAAGCGAACGCATCATTTACGATTAACGTCCGAAGGGAATGGCTGAATAGAATGCAGTTGCAACGGAGGAATTGAGAAATCTGTTTAATCTGCAATTAAGGATACATCACAGAGACCGAGGATATTAATCAAGCTCAGCGTTTACGTAAATCGAACATGTACGAAAAATCTCTTTCGAAAATCAATTGCTACAAGCACCGTCAGAAAACTACGTATAAATCCTCCAAGATACATCGCAAAAATCTCACCGATAAATCATCGAAGCTTAATCTCCGAGTCCCCCGACGTTCGAATACGAGTCCATTTGTTATCAAGATCCTCTTTTGTTAATTCTATTATCCAAAAGGAGAAAAAAGAAAGCAAATTCGGAATCCGCGTTGTAGAGACGCAAAACAAATCGTCCATCAGTTTCCAGAGATTCTAAAAGAAGGTAATCACGAATAGTTGGCGGTGACTCGACAAAGGGACACGACTAGCTACCGAACTCATTTATTCGCCCAACAGAATTCTTTGTCACAACGAACTGCCTAAATCCGCGAGAGGCTCACGATTATGCTCTACGCCAGGTTGGAGAGACACTTTATCATCGAGGCTTTCGCAGGTTGCTTCGTTGTTGAAATTAATAAGCACCAAATAAACGAACCTGGCAAGACAAATGGTGGCGCATTGTGTACCGCGAGCGTGGTCGTGGCCGGCTTATTTATTTCGCCGTGAACACTACGGCCCTCCATGCTCGAACACGACCGCGTGATTAAAGAGATGAACGGATACCGTGGCCCACGATTTCCGTCCCCTTTTTGACCGCCCCGCAACCTCATTTGCTCCGATTTGCTCCGACCTTGTTACCCAGCATCGCCGGATTAACCGCCACTCGACATGGCGCCTGGAAGTTTCGATGTATATGCTGTTTCGTAAAATTGAAGAGTCGAAAATTTAAAAATATAATTGGACATTCTGCTGGGTATTTTGATCGAATAATAAAGCGAAAATTTAATGAAAATTTAATCAGATTTCATGACAGGATTGGAGCAGCCGGAGGTTTCTGGAGTTGTGGAATACATTGCGTACTATGCTGAAATGGGAAGACCTCAATCTCATACGAATTTTTGGCTATATTTCGTATTAATGGCCGAAGTGGTTATGTGTATTCTTACAGAGTAGTGGCACAAGATGTAGCAAGGTGATTTTTAGAAATATTGATATAATTTTTCTGGCACGATTGAAACCTATTGGCAGTTAAACTTGTATTATAGACAAAAGCAATGATATTACGAGTTCTGTATCTTTTAAAATTTATCATTTATTTTACCATTATATTTTTTTATTTGCCATTATACATTTACTTGTGCCATCTTTATAAAACGAAGGAACTTATGAATACTTAAATCGTGAAATTTAGATTAATAAGAACCATATAATAGTTAACCATTGACTTCTGGAAGAATCGTATGATTAAGAGAAAAATTCGTCGCGAAAGGTTGATAGTGTGAAGTGATGCTTGATGCAACGCAAAGCTTGACGAAACCATCTATACCATCGGTTAGTCTTCTCTCCAGCTCTGTATAGTACGAATATATGAATAGTTTACAGAACCAATCGAATTCTTGCAAAGCAAGATAAACCAGTTAGCCTTGCTCCGCGATATTAACTGCACAAAGATGAATTCTGTTAGTGTTACACGTTCGATTGAAAGAAAAGCTTTCCTCCGCGTCATAAATCGTCTTGGAGATCGATTACCCCTTTTGAATGTGCACTGAGCTCCCCAAGAAGCTTCGAAGTCGCGAGAAGATTCTCTGGAAGCTGGCCTCGCGAGACATGTTTCTTCGAAGCAAAGGACTTTTTGCAATGCCTCGGTCAGCACGATCGAACCCGAACCACCGTCCGGTATGCGTTCAACGTTATAGATCGGAATCCCTCGATGCAGCGGCAATGTGACGCCCTCGTTGCGACGCGGACGTGGCACAAGTAGAGGATCGGCCGAGCATAAATCACCCACGGAGAAATAAATGCCGGACTGTATATTTCTCCGCGAGGGGATATATACGAATCGAGGCCGCGTGTTACTATAAATCAACAGATTGTCCGCGGAAAGAGCGCTGCTGGTAGTCGTCCCTCCGTTCCTCTGTCGTTAGATGGAACAACGAGTATGCACTTGGTATGGAAAAGTACAAAACTGTGTACTTCAGGTTCTAGATCCCCATAACTTTTGAACTTATGAAACAAATTGTGTAATCAATTTCGCATTTATTAAATGTCTCCATAATGAACATAAAATAATACAAATAGTATTCAAGAGTTCAAGTGTACTACTTAAATTAACAATAAAACAAAATTCCTTTATTCTCAGACTTTGATGTCCATGGAAAATGGATCTTGCTTTTAATATAAACTAAGAATAGTAATATCGATGATTGTCGGGTACATCGAATTTATAAACAGTGAAGATGTAATATACCCATCCAGCATACGTTACATACCGTATAAAACGTTTGTTCAAATGGCTTATTACTGGCCATACTACTCATGAAAACGTACGCAAAGGTAGTTGTCATTATTATCATTAAACGATTGCTAAATAGTGGTTTTGTATTGGTTTCCCCTATCGGCCAACCTAGCCTCGCAAAGCTTGTTCTCCCACGATTCTGATGCCAATGTTTCAAATACTTCAGGCGGGTACTCGATGACCAGGTGCGGTTCAGACTGACGGTGATTGATCGTGGCGGTCGATCCCATCAGATTCGCGCAGTATTTGAAATTCTACGATGTTTCAGGAGTGGCCGAAACGGCTAGATGATTTTTGCCGGATCTCTGCTAATGAAAAGGTGATGGTAACACGAGGGACTTTCTCTGCTCGTTAAGGAATTGATTTCACAGCTTTCGCGACGTGCACCTTAACGACTAACGATCGATTAAATTGGTAATATGATTAAGAAACAATAGGTCTTAGATGGCCAGAACAATGACAGATTTTTCCATGAAATCAATATTAGAAGTCGAACAATGGAGAAGACAATAGAAATGAAAAGAGAAATAACGGATGAAATAATAAAGAGAAAAGCACTGAACCGATATTTAATTCCAGCAAGCTAATCATTTAATCGATTCTACCATCTTCGTACAAAACAAAAACAACCATACCAAGATTCCATCCCAACTCCTGTTGCAGTTGCCTGGAGTAAAGCTATCGAGAAACATCCGTTCGAAGTCGATCGCCATTACGATGGTGGATCAAAAATCAAACGGCGACTGAATGCATCTCGAGGTCCGTCAATTAACGACTCGTTACGTCTCGACCATGAAAAGGGGACTGTTTTCTTTTTTTTCTTTTTTCGTTTCGTAAGATAATCTGAGGCTAGCAAGGGAGCGTTCCGAGGCCATGGTATAATTAGAGAGAGACCGGAATCACGGAGTTCGGTCGAAGCGAAAAAATATCGATTCCACATTCTTCGAAGCGCATACCATCCGGCTCGATAATCTCTCTGGCTTGCGAGAGAGCTACGAATCGCAGATCGCCAGGTATTCGTACCGTACCTAAAATCAGCAACTACGATCCGTCTCGAGTTAGCTCATTATCTTCCAGCTCTTTTGATGCTTCTAATTGCTGAAACGATACGGAAGCGGAGAGAGAAGGAGCGAATCAGCGTGAACGGAATCGCGTGATCGCTTTTATCGATTTCTTCAGAGTATTCGGTCCGATTCCAGGCGATTCTATTAGGAACCTGACTGGAAACGTTCCACATAATTGATAGGAAAGATGTCTGATTTGTTCTATGATTATCTCGCGGCGATATCTTTGAGTCGTTGATCCGAAAGATCGATGTAATAGTTTCATTAAATTCGAAGAGATAAACGAAAGAGGTAATAGGCATCGCTATCGAATCTTTTTGTAAATTTGTAGTGTAGTAATTTATAGTATAGTATGTCTGTTATTAGACTCGCGAAGGTTTGCTGTCTGCTATTTAGATCACTTTCTCTGTAATAAATTTTGAAAAGTACGCGTTTGAAACGAAGAACGAAGAAATTCTGCTTCCTATTTCACAATACTTTCACACCTGTACGAACTACGGAAAGACCTAAAAGTGTAACATCCTTTCACAATTGATTACACAATCACGCTGGTTGACTCTAAACGTTGTAACTGATTACAAGAACGCTTCCTTGTAGAATAAATCCATAGAAACGTGTACACCATTATCGAGGGTTTTTTTTTTTTAGAAAAAGTAGATGTATAAATATATCGCTACAAGAAGTATTTGCATACGCCCTGAATTTCCAATGAAGCTTCATTTTATAAAATTCTACATTTCATAATATCAAACTTTTCTAGCAGTACAAAAGCATTTCTAAATGATATGAAATGTTGGAAAAGTAGGTGGATAAATACTTATGTGGTGGACGATATGTCAAAAGAGATTTGGATAATAGTTAAAAGACATAAGTCAACTGAACTGCAGGCGAAGTAACAGAGCTTCCGTGACCATCAATTGGGAAATTAATTTACGCGGCGTCGTACGTCTGCCACGAACGAGGAACGCCGCCAAACAAAAATATGGCCTATGACACCAGTACCGTAAAACACGTTAATTTCGTACGGAAACCCCTGACCACCTTGCCGGTTAAAGCGGCGAAGACTAAGGACGACCTCGTGGCCAGAATGAGGAGCGGTCGTAATAATCGTGAATCATTCCTTTCCTTCTTTCTCTCTTCTTCGTCGAGTCGTCCAGCTTCCTTCGCACGGGATGAAAAAAATTCAAACAGCACCTACGCACCAACCCGCCTCAAATTGTTCTACAGCTTTACGGTTGTTCCGCCACTTTTCAGAAGCGACTCGTCTTTTTTTTTTTTTTTAAACTCCCTTCTTACGGTTTTACGCTCGTTTCATGGAGGCGATGTATTGAAGATCTACAACTTCCCTGGGTAATCTGTCAATTTCAAAAACACAATTCTGACAATTTCGAGAAGTTTATAAGCTCCTGTCTTCGACGAAAAAATTTCGGTAACTGCGGATTTGTTCTCGACTGAGACAAGATAATATTCGTTAAAAAATGAGGTAAATCTACTGTTTCATCAAAGCATATTCTTTTTACATTAGCAATGATTGTCTTTTGGATATAATAGGATTTATTATGGAGTCTTATAGGATTATATGACTTACGAAAATATTAACAGAGAAAATACACATGTTGTGTGTGTTATATGAAATGTTTTGAAATTTCATTAGCATGGCAAAAATTTCCAGATATTATGTGCATTTTACTAACGCTTCTATCCACACCAACAGTACAATTTATCGCAGAATCGATCAGCTGCTAGATTTAAGAAAGGCGCATCGATTTCAGAAACAGAAAGTGTTACGATATTTCCCTAATCGTCGATTCGGTATAACCTTCGACTGTTCGACGAGAATCTGAATTTCATGGCGAGGCGGCGCAAGCAGAACGAAGGAAATACGCTCGCGTGCGGTCGTCGAGTACTATGAGGCTGCTTGGCAATTCAAATCGGCCGCGAATCAAAACTCTATCAGCATTCACTGAAACGGCGCCGAATGAATAAACAGCCAGCGAAGAGAACGTTCGGAGCCACGGTGGAAAGCGGCGGCGAAGTTGAACCGTGATTTCTTATTCCAATGGATTCGCAGGTCAAAGGCTCGCTCGTCATGGTCCTCCTTTCGCCGCGGTTAATGGGACGCGATTCTACTTGATTAACGTTTAACGGCGATACTCAGCGTAGCTCTACATTCCTCTTGATTTCTTGTTGTAAATTGCGAGAAGGTTGATGATCTTTTGCAACCACGAACGAATTGATAATAGCGTGCAAATATTTCCAGTCAGATAATTTTTTCACTTTATATTCCGATAGTAATATCTAAAGGTATTTTTAATACTACTCGATACAAGGGTATAGTGGTAAATAAAATAAAACGCTATGACGAATAAACATCATTGTATAATTAAGTACAGCGAGTACGAAAAGTATTTCTTTTCCTTTTGTTTGTTAATAGTTTATGGAAGAAACGAACTATCTCATCGGGACACTTTTAAAAGATACGCGCGGTATTAATTGCCAAGATTCATTAAGGAGAAACACGGTTTTTTAGAACACAGCGGAACGGAGAGCGTTCCGTTGAACGAGTTTCTGGATCGTTTAATTCGGGATTTAGTGCTCGTTAAGCGTATCAAGGGACGTCAAGCGTCGGGTTTATAAACCGAGTCTAAAACCGTGAAGGAAGAAGGAGAGATTATTAATCGAGTCGAAAGTTCTGTCCATTCATGTTCATGAAAATGAATGGAATTTACTATGACCTTCCTCGTGAATCTTCGAATATTTTACTACCTTTGATACTCGATCGTATACGGTTTCAAATTATACATTCATGGACACAAGGAATGTGATACAGGAAGTGGAGAAAATTGTCTTTCATTTGTAATGGATGAAAACTTGAGCACAGGAGAAATTTCCGCGCACGCTAGAGAAAATAGTGAAAAGAAAGGAAAATCGACAACGAAGAAGATCGCGGAAGGAGCTCTTTGTTGGCTAAGAAAACAACCGATCCCCGGCCGGAAATAATATTTCACCGGGGAAGAAATAACGAGCGCCTCTCTTTGGGGGCAAGACACGCTCGATGTTCCTCCTGTTATGAGATTTTACGGCGGATGCGCACATTATAAGATTTTTGTGCGTGCAAGAAACGAGCAAAAACTGAGCGTATTTTATACAGCGAGCGTCTCGGGACGATGTTTGGCAAGAAAACATCTCTTCCGGTGTTCCAACGTAGTCAGTTCGCAGCCTTTTTAGAGTGAATTTCTCGCCAAGGACGCATCGCGATACAAATAGCGATCTCACCGAACGAAGTCGCGGTTTAAACCACGGTTAACGCAACATGGTAGCACCATGAAACATATGCACGATAATTCCATCCATTGTTTCTGAGAGTTGCTTGCTTACTTCGGGCCACATTGACGACGCAACAAATTAAACCGTTATGTTTCGATGAACAATTAATTAATCGAGTAATCAATAACGATAAATAACATGCAAGCTTTTCTCGTCGATACTTGCTTTGTAATTTTATACGTCCAAATTACGTCCTTTACGAACGCAATTTTACATCCAAAGAAAGTTTCCTCTATGTATATTTACAGTTGCTGACGAAAGTATTCAAACAGTTGTAAAGCCCTCTAACGAATATATTATGTGTCTAATACGAAACATTTTATTTAATAAATATTTAGTATTTATTTATTATTCGATATTTAGTGGGTCCATCTTCAACATTCACCGCATACCTAAGATGGCAAAATATTTAACACATACAATATACACGTAAAAGTTTCCTGTGATAAGTGTTCAAACACTTTCTAGCAAACCACTATATTCTCGGACAACACCTGGCTATACCTTTGCGACTCCATACGACCAAGTCACCCATTCCTCTATCCATCGATTCACAATTCACACCTGCGACCAACTCGTCCTCTATTCTTCCCCTAGGGTCGAGCAAGCAGATGGAAACCTTGATGTATTGCCGACAGGATCAAAATGGTGCGTTTCACGAGGACATCTCCCTTTGAATCTGCGGCAGGCAGGATTGCGGTGGAACGAGACGAGTCGATTCAACGGGGAATCGAAGACGAAAAATGCGGTTGACACGGGCGGAAGGCCGACTGATTATTTCCAAGGATGCATCGACCGCGTCCGGAGATGGATGTATCTGGCGAATCTCTCTGGTTGGTTTGCGCTACGTCTCCATAGGCTGAAGGCCTCGCGAACTGACCTCTTGCCATCGGCAGGCGTGCACGCTGCATAAAAGAGCCAGCGAGGAGCTCATCGAGCGGCGTCGTCCCCTTTGATTCGATAATAATTATCGACCTCGCGATAAAAAAATATGTACGTGCACGCGCGATCATCACATGCTAGAGACAATGAAGCCAAGCTATATGATTACACGCGTTCCAGCCGGAACGTTTTTTAATTACGTTCGAAGTATTCTAACCTCGAGCGCTAAACACGATCCTCGGATAATGGTATCGTCATCAACATGGTCGATGACACGGGAGATCGTTTTTTTCTTCCTTACGTTGCGTCATGTGCGTTTCAGAATCCGTTACGAAGAGAGTAGATATGGGTCGAATTATTTTTATACATTTTCAGTTGTTGTTGCTTCATCGTTTTTTTTTGCATATGTTTTTTCTCGATTGTCTGTTTGGGTACTTATCAATTGTCGTATTGTACCTTCTACAGCGTTCATTTTATCGATTGAATACTTTTTTACATCGTCAATTTTGATTGGAGTTTCATACAGGATCGATTTTATCAATAATCGCCTAATTGAACATGTTTTACATCGTCAACTGTATAAATTGTCTAATTGGGTATTTTCTGCACCGTCAATTTAATCAATTATTTAATTGGTTATTTTTTACGTCGTCGAAAGAAATGTCATGGTTCATCGAGACTTGTTAAATTCCAATTAAAATATCGTTCCTCTCGGAGAAAGAACTACTCGTATTATATGCACTCAATGCACACCAAGTAGCGTAGAAAATTGCGGTAATTTGTGTCAGCGTGTCGATTTCGCGAAATCGTGAAAAACAAGAGACGCTGCGATTCTTTCCGCTTTCCAATAATAATAATCGAACCGAACGGTATAATCTTCATGCTGTGAATCCGTTTGCCTCAACCTCGAGTGATGAATAAAATTCCCAGGTGTCGATGATGTTTTTATCGGCTTAATCGATGACACTGGAGTCCTTAAAAACCGACGAACGACGATAATCGGAGAAAGAAAATTATCGTGCCGAAGGTCGCGGACGATTAAGGAAATTACTGGAAAATTATAAATACCATAATTGAATAACTACCAGAGGTAAAATCATCGAGAACTCAACCCGACCTCTGTCTGAATGACTAATTCCTTCTCCATTATATTGTAAAATATTTGTAAATTCGTTCAGTGTCCCAAAAATTCTGCATCAAGACTCGTCAAACGATCACGACAATATTTAAATTCTCGTCTCGCCTCTCGTAGTGCTTCTTCGAAAGAAAAACAGAAAAACAAATCGAAGGGATCTATTGAAGAAAACGAAGATCTACGATCGTCTCGCACGAAAGTCAAACTAGTGAAGGATATAAGATATTCGTGACTATTTTCTTCTTCGAATCCTGTTGGAAAGCTACACGAGAATAAGGACAGGGAAGGCTATCGTGCGCGTCGTCTCACGTTCGAGATCGAAGGACAAGCGTCGGTCGTTGGCGAAAAAGAATTGGATACTCAGTGCCCTGATCGCAAATTACCCGAGCGGAACCACGAGGGAAGAAAGGGTCCATTTCAGAGTCAAAGGTCCGTCGGTGAAACGAAGGCTAAGCAAAGGGTAGGTTAGAATGATTGCACGGGACGGTTGGGAATTTACTGCACCATAGAAGTTCTCCCCCGACTGTTTTAGAATCGCCATCGAAGTGCAATATGCGCCGCGGCTGGACTTCGCGCGAGAATGGATGAAATTTACTCTTTTTTTATTCGTTCTCTTCCTCTACCGGCTCTTGTGTATCTTCCGTTGCAATGGAATACGCAATAGCCAGCCTCCAGAGCCTCTACATGAACCCACCACGATTAGGTACATACCTTGTGGGTTGTGTGTAATTCGGTAAGACGTTGGATTCGTGGAATGTCAGATGTTACAAGTTTATTGATATACTTTATATTTTTCGCGATAAAAAATTTGATAAATATCGAAAAATCAAATATTTGTTAGCAATACGTACGATAATGTGGAATAACTAAGCTTCGAACACAAGTTTACGCAAATTGATATCTTTGACAGAAATTTTCTTTATTAAAGTAACTTTCTCTCACTCTACGTTTTTTACGTCTTTAAATTTCTTATATACATATATCCGAGCACCTGCAATCTAACAATAACATGTTCTTCCTTATTCAACCAGGAAATGAAAGAGCTCCAATAATAATTATTATATCGTATAAATATCGTAAATAGAGGAATACCATTTCCTTATTATCTATTATTTAATTTCCTTCAATTTTTTCCTCTTGCGTTATACGATAAGACTACAAACATTATTTCATGCACCAATTACCGCATCTAACGTGTCTTAAATTCAGCTTCCGAGATCAGACTCAGATATCTCGCCGGTTCTATCAATTCGTCGATAGTTTGCGCGATTCTTTAGCGATCATCTTTCGCCGTGCCCCGTAATCCGCGTTAATTAACATTCGAGATGCGTGTTTATAAACGAGTTAGCCAGTACCTCGAGATAGACGCAATTTCGCAATACGCGATACATTCAAATGCTAATGTTACTAGAAAGCGCTGTTCGGCGACTCATCGAGTCGAATCGGGTCTAAACTCGGAAAGCGAAAGGATCATAATGAAAGAGGAAACAAGGGAATTCTAAGATGAAAAATCTATAATCGATTAGAAACTTTGATAGGAATTTTTGATAGTTGGTGCAAAATTGTCTGATTCGTTGACATCTTCATGAATAAGATAATAGGTATTAGGTTGCGTAATAAATTCATTCGTGTCTTCTTAAAGGAGAACGTGCAGTCTCGTCACTTTTACATAAAATTTGTCCATCTCTTTAAAAATATGTGTCCTTTATCAAAAAAATTCAAAGGGGTATTTTTATATTCCTTAAGCAATTTTTATAACATTCTTTGAAATGTATACATTAGTAGGAGGCGAACAAACTTAATTATTCAATACAATATGTAAAATTCTAGAATTTAATAGAATATGTCATGACAATACATTCGTTTATACTCAGTGTTAAGCTATGCAAAGCTATTTATATAGCCATCACCTTTACACATTGCTTATCCGTATTCTCGTCAATTTTTAATTTTTCAACCTATCATTTAATGTCATATATACTGGCTATAATAACAGCGTACAATTGTTGCGTAGACTTGCGTAAGAATTTTCCAAATCGGCAAAATTCGCATCTCACAACGATGAAATATTACACAGATACCTAAGAACAGTTAACATAACTCTGGCACGAAACAACGAAGAAACATTGAAATAATGCGTCTAATATATTGTCATAATACACAATGCCGCGAAATAATTAACGGGTCGGAGTTGCCACGTTCGCGTTTAACATTTAGACAGTTACGAAGAAAAATAGGCTCCGTTGCAACGTTACACCCATGCACTTTCTCGCTAAACACGCCGCGCGCTTTTCCATACATGAGGATGTCGATATATCTTTCGCCGCGCCGCACATAACCACCTGTATGGTAAGGAGAGAATAGAATATTCATGTGGAACGGAATAACGACAATTAATTATAAAATTGCTCGATGGAAAGCTGGATGACCCAACGTTCCATTCTTGATACTTGCTACGCAAGTCCAGATCGAAGAATTGTGTGGAAATCTGCGAGCATCCTTTTATTTTCATCTTACGTTCCAATCTATTTTTCATTCGGTATGAAAAAGTAAAAAATCGAAGATTCATTTGTATTTACTTTCTTGAATATATTATCAAATATAGCGTTGAATATATCATTCATTTATTGCAATTTTACTCTTACTTTACTCTTAAAGACACAGACGATTTCTTAGTTACTTATTTGATAAGGGAATGTCTGCTTGCTTCAAAGTAACAAAAACGATAATTCCAACTGAAACAATTGACGAGAAATAAAATTTGAATTATTCTTTAACACTAACTTTAACTAACAATGACAAAACCAAATGTTGCGGTGTTTTTATATTTTCTCCTTCTTAAAAGATTGTAAATAAAATCATTTATTCACTTTCATTGAAGTTTCAGATGCTCAATAACAAACGTAATATCAAAGCGGAAGCTCTCGAATATCAAACAGGGTCTTATTCTACTCAAGAATCGATAATTCCAGTAAACTAACCAGTAATTCGATACCAGTAGTATTGTAGTTCGTGGTGTGACGCGTTAGGATTTTCCAGAAGGAAAGTGCGACTGGATATCCTGTCGCTGTTAATGGCGTTATTAAGAGGAATCCGAGGTAGAGAACGTGACGCGCAGGTGCGTACAGGGCGTTGCAAAAGGTGCAACGCGACCGCCGACGATTTTATCGAAGCCAAGGAAACCTGTTAGAAGAAGTGTTATTGCGATGCGCTGGTGTATCTGTATGTACGATCGCTAATAAATTCCAGCAACTCTGAGCCGCGCGGCTCCACTCATTTTCCACAGCTAACGTGGCACCGTCTCTTTCTCTGCTCCTCTATCTCCTTATCCCTCTTCTGTACCCTAATGTAATCCTCGATTGAGTTTGCGTGCCTCGACAATGACGCGAAATATATCTTCATACGTTCTTAATATCGAATAAATTAGTACCATTCGTTACTTTCTTCGCATTCGTGACTTGAACATACTCTTCGCGTTCACGTTTTACCTATGTATGAAACGACACGTTTGAAAATTCAGAACCTTGTTCATATTAATTCCAGTTGCACGAATTCAAGTTATTTGATCAACTTGATTTATGCAACCAATATCATCAAGTACGAAATTGAAAATAACATTACAACTTCACTTGAAACTGGAAATTTCAAACTGAAAGTAACAAATTCACAGTGGCCAAAGGATTCTACTTTGTTGAATTTAAATTAGATAATTGCACTCCCTTTATTAGAACAAACTTTCGATTGATACCTGATCAACTGAACTCCTTTCGGTTGAATCCACTTATTTGAACGCGAAGCTACAATCATAAAATTCTTTAAAAAAGCCTACGTACTAAGGAGAATCAGTATATCCCTTTAATATAAACTGTTATAATATGAATCATATGTCTCTGAAGAAGTTCGACGAATGAAACTCTATTAAACCAAGAAATCAGATATAATCATCCTAATGTAGTTTCGTTTCCATTAATTCTCATCCCAAACACGAATAAAACCAATAAACCAATAACAAAGAAAACCACTATATTGCTTTAATATCAACTATTTGTTCCCTAATGAAATCCGACAAGTGTACTCTACTACGCCTACAAAATCGACGTAATCTTTCCAACATCCTTTCATTTCCATTAATTCTCTTATCCTCGATAAAACCAATAAAACTAAAGGAACATCCGCCATGTTAGAACCTCTAATTACCACAGTGGAAATCCGGATATAAAATATGCATTCGTCCGTTCCGATTACGTTTCAATTAAAGTCGTCGTATCTTGGTGCAGTCGGCTGTGCAGAAAAAAGAAACCTACACGGTCGTCCTCTAAAACCGGCTGACTAGGATGTACTCGAGTAGCTCTTGTTTCTTAGCGGACGATATATGAAAGCCGATTGCGTTTATTAAACTTTGAGTAGCGACGAAGAACGATGTCCATTAGGCAGCATAATTCCTGGCAAAAATCGTGCACGTTTCATTAAGCCACGATTTCGATCACGGCGCGGCGCGAGAAACTTTTCAAGGTGAACCTATCGGGGATGCACAATCTCTTTTTCTTGCTCCCCTGAAAACAATTACCGACTGGCTCTCACGAATAGCGTCTCGTATACACAACGCAACGTTGGCCAGCGCAACGAATCTTCATCGAGATACCAGACCTCCAGACGTGTAAAATATAAACGATGCTGGCATTTTAATTGCTAAGGCATTCGTAACGCATATCCTTAGTATAGCTTTCCTTCTTTTCGTCGAGAAGCGATGAACATGAAGAGTAAATGTGTAGAGCTTAGCTCTATTACAGATTGTAGAATAACGTTGCGTTACTCTCTGATTCGAAGCGTCCATGCATTGGAAAATTGACGTGTTACTTATCTACCAGATCCCTTTGATCTGAAGCTTTTAATATAATAGAGTGAATCAATACGTTTAACTTTTTTTGAAAGAAATAGGATGTATATTGGTAAGATAGATAGAACGATGATACTCAAAGGTCTTCTGTTTCTGTCTAAAAAAACGAAGAAGTAAGTGTTAATCTAACCTTCAGATATCCTGGAGTACATTGAAACAACAGGCATAAAGATATGTAGCTCTGATTTACTCGTTAGTTTGCTGTTAAATATTATGTCGATAGGTTGATAATTAATTATTCCAATACAAGACAATATTAATAAACAGATGAAAATGTTTATGAAGACATCGACGCTGCTTTTTTACGGTAGGAGCATGTGTAAGGGGAGGATCGATCGAGGACGTGGGAGGATGCAGAAATCTTGTGTCGAGTGTGTCGATATGATTTGTTGCTCACTTCCCGCCTGGTTACTGCCAGGAAACAAAACATAATTCATTACGCTCGATATCCAGCCAGATGACTGTTCAGTTTGTAAAAGAGAATATGGAAAACTAAAAACAGAATATTGATCGACCTTTTACATTCTATTTTGTTTTCATAAATTTATTTATATATCTAAAAATGTTGAAAATCAATGTAAAAAGTCGATAGATATAATAAATATGTGGATTAATACGACTGTTAACTGGTATTGTTGTGTCAATTGCATTAATACGCGAGAAAACAATGACTCGCCATCGTCGCCACAATAACAAGATAACCATCCTATGTCACATATTCACAGGTTTTTTCGCCGCACATATATCAATGTTTAGCAACGCCACGAGACCGTCTTAGGAATGACGATCCTGCAACGCTTTGTCCCACTTCTCGTTCGAACGATCATTGAGCAAGTATCGAACGAACCTCTGTGGAATCGTGAAACACGACCACCTTCCAGAGCTCTATTTTTACCGAAATAAATTGGTTGTTCCACTAAACGTATCGTTAATTCGATCGATTAAAAAACGCTTGTTCGTGCCTTTTCTTCTTAAACAAGACACTACGTTCAAGATTTATGACCCTGATACGGATTTATTAGCTAGCTTCTGAATATTGATCGTAGAAAGTTACTAAAACACATTTAGCTTACCATTAAATTTCTATAATTACAGAATTATAAGTTGATAACCAGAGTAATTTTAACTCCTGTAAACGAAAATGTGACGTAATTTATTTAATAAAAGAATGGCGTTATGCGTAAAACAACAATCAGCATTTAAATAAAAGATCGAAATAATTTATGTTTCTTAATTAACGATTTAAAAAACTCTTATAAAAGAATGAATTCTAGGATGACACCTATCATTCCCATTAGAATTCCAGCATCTTCTCTAAAGGTTGGGAGGGACATAAAAATACGATATCGCAGACTCCTTTCACAGAGACAAAGGATAGGAATCGACTTGGGCATCACGACCTACTTAAACAACCGACCAGGCGTTGTTCGTAGTACCGTAAACCCAGGCAAAACTGATAGAACAAGGTTTCAGAGATGAGTTCGCGTCTCTAAGCTTCGCATACTCGCAAACGCGGTTTACAGTTACTTGGCCTATCCGTGCGAGACGTTCAACCCATGTGTACACGGGGATATTGCGTTATCACTAGCTGATATCGGTCGTTAAACAGAGCTAACCTGCCCTCGGCTATCTCTACTATTTGCGATTCATCTTACATACCGTGAAGAGATATAGAGAAACAGAGGCTTTATAATAGAATACATCAGAAAATTACAATGGCTGCTTGTTATCAGAAAAGCATCATATTACGTCACAGAACATGTATGTGGCAAAAAATTAAAGTAAACCTACTTTATTGTATTTAAAGTTAATCCTAACTAGAGACGATTTGTTAGGATCTATGCGTTACACGTACGCATCAATACGTAATTAATAAAAATACACGTGTAAATTTACATTATTCATTTTGGCACACAAAACTTACGAGACTCAAAAACTTGTTGCATCCAATTATCACATTTATATATAATTAGACATAATATATATAATTAATATTGTACATTGTATTACATATAATTAATGGATTTCTGTGCGTTTGTAGAAAATTCCCAATTCACGTAACATATAAAAATATATAAAACATTCAAAGTAGGTTACCCGTTCTTATAAAAATATGGTCTATTTTGCAATAAGCTAAGAGCAAACGAACATAGATTCCATGCATTACAATTTCCTTTCCAGCGATTCTGACAGTGCTAATGACAAAGGCACTCCATAGACAAGGGTTAAAGGCGTTCGTTCAAAAGTAATCGTTTATTATACCGATCGATCATTTTACGTTCCTCCTTCCACTTTCGCCCGTGGAGCAGCGATCCCTCAGTTTCTTGCGGTGTGCACCGATGAGTTTCATGCAAATGGATGTTGCTTTCGTTTCAGAGGCGCGCGTACGACAGGCTCGGGACGCGCGCCTGACAGGGATGCACACAAGTGCACGTGACTTCCTGCAATGTGCACGAGGTTCTCTACACGATCACCCTGACAAGATGCACGCTCGGTACGATTCCTACGCGTGGGCGTTGCGTTGCTTTCGCTCAACAATACGCTGCGTTGCGTCCGGTAATTGGTATACATACTGATGCGGTCTCTCCCCCTCTCTTTCTCGATGAGGAGCTCTCTGACTTGGCAGAAATGTTCAATTTCGCGCGAGAGGGAACAAAAAGAAAGAACCGAGGAGGATCGTCATCCCCGTGGGGCTTCGAGATATAGCAGTGAGAGAACTCGTCAAGAGAGAAAGAAAGGGACTTCAGTTGCGGGCAGGCGCGGGACTTTAGTTAAACAAATTGGCTGGCGCATTAAATTTTAACGAACAGCGTAGGAGCACATGTATGAATCAATTGTATGAAGTCATTTATTATTTAAATGGAGGCCATTCGTAATGGGTAGTGGTAATGGTAACAGGCTCGGCTCTAATGATCCCACGAATCAGCTACAAGAATAATAAATACATCAGAAACAATATCTCGGTATGTTGAAACGAGCGTTCGTACGCTGTTAGTTGCACGATTTAGAATGAAATTATGCTCGCGACTGTTTAAAGCCTCGCTAAATTCCTCGCTCGTAGCCCATTGTTTATTGCCAATAAATTCTTCAGTCGTAAATTAGTTTTGTTTTACCGCCGTCTATCCCTACCACTCTTCGCTTTATAATCCTCTCCCTCCAACGTTTAATTACAATAGAACATCCTTCGATGAGAGCCATACACTTCTCTAGTACTTCATGTTGCCGGCGCTACGGTTCGCCATTCATAATCGATTATCTCTCTAAACGCTATACCTCCGACTACCAAAAACGAAAATCAAAAGATTTTACGAGACTACAAAGGACGGCGGTAAAGCAACTAAAACACTGACTTTTCTTCCTTTACGATATTTTATTTTTCACCCGGCGAGTACTTACAGTACCATTATACAGTCTAACATACATCGCAAGCTGACACGACGCTTGGCGGCCATGGTCTTTCACGGTTATACGTCAAATAAATCTTCGTTATATCAACTTTTCTAGCTCGAAAACAAACAAGTTAAATAAAAAAAAAAAACAGATTTTTCCTCATTGCCTCGATACTATATTAAAGACTAACGATGACTCATAACGTACAAGTTTGATTATTCTGTGCAAAGATCAAGGTTAAATTTTACGACGTTGGAACTTAGATGATTTATACAACCCTACCTCACTATATACATATGTGCTAAAAGATATACTAAAAGGTATACGTAAAAATTACATGTGGTCATATTCTGCCATATTCCTCCCTCGCTGCGGAGACCTGGTTTATCGATATCGTACTGAGCTTCTCAGGCAAAAGGGAACCAAGGCAGAATAAGGAAAAAAATAAGAAGAAAAGAAGCTCAAGGGCTTTTCAATAAAACTTATAGTCCTTATAAACCATCGCCGGGACAGTGCAGCGGCATGCGGCCTGCACGCAAGGGTAGGAACATGCACTTTATAATAATAGTAAAAATAACGCGGCGGCAGCGGCGGCGGCGCAGCATGCGAACTTCTTGCATGCAAATAGATTGCAGGTAGGCTCGTAGGTACCTTGGTATCCCGTGTGCTACACGTATATATACGTTGCTCTGTGTGTAGCGACGTGTATTTCACCGGGCCACCAGACCATTCGGCGCGTCCAACTCTGCTTTTTCAGTCTGTTGGTCGCCTATTTCCCTCTCATTTTTTCTCTTATTCGTCTCTCTCTCTATCTCTTTCAACGACCAGTTTTATGCATCGATTATTGAAATAATTGTAACGCCTACAGCTGTCGTGCGCGAACACCGCAAACGAGTCTTTATGGCGTAATCATTGTCGGACGAATACGGCTGCTTCATCTTTACGACCCTGTTATTTATTCGGATCGCGAACCAGCTTCGAACCGGACGTTCGTATCGAGTTCTTTCGTGAAACTCCACGAGAGATTCGTGAGTTAGGTCGTCGATAGTGGACCGGACCTTGAGTGGAAGTAATGATCGCTGATAGCGGTTTTAATTGTTTCTTGCGCTTGAAGCGAAACGATCGTTTAAATTCTTCTTTTAAATCGATTGGGATAGGTCGTACCTTCCATAAATGTGGTTTTTAAAAGCATTGTAACGAAGAATGAAAACGTAACGATGTGAATTCCTGTCTTAATGATAATTACGTTAATCCATTTCTTGAGAATTAATCCTTGTTAAAGTTAAGAAAAATTGTACAACACGAGAATAGCTTCATTTGCACAGTTTTAATTCTGTGTATCGTTAAATAAATGTACAAGTATGGAGTTATCTTATCGACTGTCTTACAGAACAGATCTGTCAATAAAGAGAGGATAAAACAAATGAACCGTATTAAATCCTCTCAATTTTCTATCTCGCTGATTCTTATTTCATTCGCCTTACCACGATTTGCGTATTTTTACATTGCACTGTTATTAGAATTTGTAGCAAACCGGCAAAAAATATTTCTACCTTATAAGCGTATTAGTACGTTATAGCGTATTTGTACATTTTAAGTAAGTATTTGTAAGATACAAGTGGTCTTAAACTATGTCGCGTAAATAACGGGGTATACATTGACTGTCACGATCGCCTTCTGGTAGCGACCACCTTTCGAATGACATCGCTGCACGAGATGCTGTGAACGCATTCAAACGCACCAAGGGTCGGTCGAATCTCCTCGAGTTTCTTTCTGCGTCGTTCGGGCCTGTACACGGATCTCCCGACAACAAGAAAAAAGAAATGGAAAACTGAACGTACTGTAATCCACGAATAAAGGAAAGAATAAAAAGAACGACAAACCTGGCGCAGCTACGACAACAATATATTATTTTATGCCAAACTTCTCTAAATTCTAACCACTGAACATACATGATAAACGACTTTCATAATTAGTAATATAAGATACAAGTACAAATGCAGCTAATACTTAAGCAGAATTAGTTTTCATTCCCCCATAACCTACGTCAGTCACCCATAAACTACGTTCAAGCATGGTGCTTATATTCCTAGGTCCAAGTAAACAGCATGGAATGAAAAGGAAGAAATACAACGAGTGACGAGCCTGCCGTGAAAACGCTATACTTTGGCGTATATCATCAAGCACAAGGTGATAAACGTTCGAATTAACGTAACCTGCAAAAAATCCCTACTTGTTAAACATTATTTTTAGCCGACTGTTAAGACTACCGAGATACCGTGTATTCGTCGTTTGCGCAAGAAGCTACGAATAAACGCGTAACGACCAGTTTCTACCCCATGGCGCGGTAATCGAACATTAAGGAGCATTTACAGACCGTAGGCATTACACATCATCGAAAATACCGAATACCGGTCACTGCGCTTACGCGTGTGCCGTTAATTGATCGAACGCACGCGATTTCTGTATTTACGATCGTTTACACGGGACCACTGTCCATCGTTAAGAAGCTACGTAAAGTGTGCTTGACGCCGATTTCGTGAACGAACCACCGTGTGTACGCTTGGTACGTCGCGTAATTCTTCGATGGCCGATTAAAGATAGCCTCGAGGATCTCGACACCTGTACGCCTCGCTTAAACGTCTCGATCGTATGTCATTCGCGCATGGATGCAACGTTCCTTGAAGAATGTTCCGAACGAGCCATGTTCACCGGTGGTCTGTCCACTCTACGCGCAGAAGCGACTGTGAGACGTAAAAAATCTACTGTCAACGCTTCTCCGGTTGTGTTCACGATTGCGCTGTCGAGTATCTTGAGCTTCAAAGGCAGGAAAAGGGTTTCGACTGATTCGTCGATGAAATCCTGACGTCAGAGGAAGGTAATTTCTGACCGTTTGAAGATGATTGGAAATTCTATCGGCGGGTTTGAGTTTGAAGGATTTGTTTCCAGAATGGAGTGATGTGAGTGGAATGGTGGAGACGTCCTCGTGGTTAACAGTAATTCATTCTCGACGAGTTTGAGTAAGAATGTTTTTCGTAGAACTGATTATAGGAGGCAAGACTCTTGGACGGTGTACAATTCTTTTTAGGCAAGGAATTTTAATGACGAAGATAAATAAGTTGCAGAAAAAGGAGTATTCTTGTTATTTCTAAAACATTGAAATCTAAGAATATTTATTATTTCTAGGAAAAATGTATGAAAATATCAAAAATTTTTGTTTTAATCGAAATTAATATTCATTTGTAATTATTTTTCAACGAATTTATATTATCGTTCGTAACCTACTTTTTAACATTGCAGCTATAAAAGAGGATTCCAAAGATTCGCTGAATATTTTTCCGGTCGCTATCATACATTTTCCTAAATCCGACATTTTGTTTGATAAAATTTAAAGAAATTGACGAATAGATTATAACATTATGACTATTACTCAGATCGTAATTAATTGAAAAGTTTGGTAATAACTCAAGTATTAAGTAACTCGGGAATATTTAAAGAAGCAAGAATGCTTAGTTAAGGAGATCATAATTTTGCAGCATTGTGTCAAAAATAATAGCACACGTGGTCTGTGGTAACCTACCCAAGAACCAATATCCCTCGTATTCTGTTTCAAGACATTATTCATCGTTTTGCCAGCTGTCGGCTGGGTGGTACGCACGCGTACTCTCACGAAGAATTTCCGCTACCGTGGGTGGATTATATTATGCAATTTCACGGACAACATCGGCGATATGTAAGCACGGAGGATTAGGATTGCAGCAGCGTATCAAAGGAAGCGGCCACGTACGCCTGTGTGTACGTCGGTAGCCTGCCTCGTCTTGTAATCGTTGGATGCTGGAAATACAGTGGATGCGGGAACACCGCTCGAAAGATAAATTTTGTTCGCGATAATCGGCGTGACCATCCACGACTGCATTTGTATAATTTGATATTCTCGATACTGCTGGCGATGGTCGGAACGAAACAACGTACTCGCTCGATGGCAATATTGGAATCGGGAATTGCGTGGATAACGACAAAGAACGAAATATATTTGAATATATGATCTTTGATACTTGACTGATCTTGTCATGTTTTCCCCGTCGTTATAAGTATAATTGTTAATATGATATTCAATTAAATTCATCGTTAATTTATGTTTAATTCATTCTTAATTAGTAGTATGTGTATATTACAGGAATGAATTAAGATCTGAAGTTGAGAGTTGTAACAATGATCACTATTATTTAAAAAGGTGTCTCGAGAGCAGAAAATTAGAAAGCATCCTTTATTGAAATTTATGAAAAAATGATTTTTTTTTTCATTTTTCAAGAATAACTTTAATCTAATTCCTTCAAGAACCTTAAATTTCTCTGTGATAGTCAGTTAACTAGGTAACTAATACTAGTGCATATAGAGCCATATCTTAATCGAAGGACTTGGATACCCATACCTGTAGTTATCTGTGGTCAGTTAGAAACCGCTAATGGACATTTTTCCCAAAACTATTCTTACTTAATACTTAATCATCTATTATGGATGTTTCTGAGAACCTCCTATACTTATATAAACACAATGTTCATCCTGAGGCGGTAATATGATAAATTATCGATCACCCTGAGGGCAACCCCAATCGATAATATCATTTTACCGTGATGAAATTAAGGCTTTCAAACATGTTGACATTTGAGTAAGCCTATTCAGGCAGAATTTAAGCAATAAAATACAGTACAAGAAAATGAAAGGAGAAATTCCATCGATTAAGAAAACAATGGAAACACGTTAAAAAAAAGCATCTTGGCAATAAGATGGAAAATAAAGAGGAACTAAAGAAACGAAATAGAAATTTCTGCAATAAAAGAATGCAGCATGATTTTACGGCCACGTTAAATCATACTAGCTGAGAATTTATAGGTAAAAGTACCGTTTTATTTCTCATGCAAAGTCTATAATTCTAATGTAATATACGGATAATAACTCATACAAATGAGACGGAACAGGCTGAAACAAGAAAGTTGTAAGATAAATGTAGATTCCTCGATTAAGCAGCTGTTCGATGACTCAGAGCGCAATGTCTTCGAACTTTTCGATGCAATTAAACTTTATTGCAGATTCAACTCAGTCTTCACAGAGAAATTTACAAAATGTTACAGAAAATAAAACGAGATAGAGGAAGATCGACGATGAATTAGGTGCTTTCACCCAGCAACATTAAGAGAGAATCGCAAGTAAAAGGAACTCGATAGCGAAAAATAAACAGGACGAGATCCATGGACGATTTTGCTTTCCTTTGGCGAGACCTTTCTTCCCGCCATTAACCGGCATGCATGGGAACCGTTAGGTGAAAGGGAATCACGGAGCTGTGTACAGTAAATCGAAGAAACTCTTTCGCCGGTTTCTGCGCCGCGAGATTGTCTCGCAATTCAATGGTAGGCGGGTGCACACCTTCGACAGAGACCAACGACGATAATTTATGGCGGTCATTTGACTGTTCCGGAATCGGTCGATCAGTCTACACGAAATTGCAAAAAGTTTCATTACCTTTTGCGTGGATTCGGCCGTTCGCGCCTTGACGAATAGATTTCATTCGGCGAAATCAGTGATTCATGTTGGTTTGATATGATCTTGGTAAATTTTCAGATTAGGTATGTATTACTGTGAAATATAGATTATTGTCCAGTATGTATGTATCGCATAAAGAAATTTTTTGCCTAACCTTCCTAGTTTCCATGATTTATAGAATTCGCCTAATCTTTATTCCATTTGCATAATTTGCCTAAGATTCCTGCTAATATTTACTTACTTGAATTAACAGCTTGTCCTTGCAATTTTCTACTTATTTGAGATTAAATCCAACTAATGGCGTATTACGTAAAAAAGTAAACTTCCGAACGATATAATTAGCAAACACAATTCCCAAAATATCAAATAATGAACATCGATAAATCGAAATGTCATTTGTTCAGCAAATATGAATTTCAAGGTAGGACAAGTTGAAATGAAAATCAAGGCGAGAAGGCTATGGAGGCCTCTTGGCTGATATATGTAAATTCAAGGCAACGTAACTTTATCCCATAATGCAGAAATTTATAGAATAACGAATATCCAATGACACTCGCAAGTGCCCGTACGTATTTCCACATAGCCTGTAAATTCAGAATTATAACATTATGCATATCTGCAAAGATGATTACACACGGGCTACTAAAGAAAATCAAGTTTACGGCTGAAACAAGTCTAGGGTATATTGTTATATCATAGTTTAATCCAACCAAGAAAGGAATTTAGTAAGAGATAAAGGAAATATATAGGTGAAATAATATATTCAAAATTTGTTATATTCTATTTATTCAGATCTTTTATTTTTCATTATTTCCGTATTCTATGTCCAATCTACATTTGTCCTATTTTCTATATTCATTTTATGAATTTTATTCTACATTCAATCTAGAGTCCAATCTACCTACCCGCATTAATATTCAGCTACAATGAGATGCGGGACATTATTATTATATACATTTGCTTATAACGCATAACTAGATATTCTTAAATATACAAACTTATATGTTGCTTAGCTTAATATATTAAAACAAATATCGTTGTTGGCAAAAGCATGTATTTTATTTATACAATGCACATACTTTCTTGAAATACGAAACAAGAAGCTAAATAATATCCGAACGCTAATGCAAATCGCTGTATATTCGTTCTACGTTCTATAACATACTCAAATCCACTATCGTAACATAAACTATTCAAAGTCTACGGAAATCTATGAAATCACCGATCTTTGTCGATACAAATTAACCACCAGAAAGATTTCCCTTCGAACAAATTGTAAACTCTCCTAGAGAGACTCGGGCCAAGTCCCTACGCTGTTGAGAAAAATCAGGGAACTCCAGCCGCGAAACCCATTTCCGAGGGAGCGGAATCCGCGTTTGCAAAATGAATTACCACGTATTAACGCGTTGCGCGGCAGGATGCGTGTGTACACCGGCTGCAATCGCTCATAAGACGCATTAACACCGACTGACGCGTCTCGTGCATACTCACCGGTCGTACACCTGCTTTATTAACGCGGCCGTATCTTCTAGAAACCGGTAGAGGTCACATAGAGACTTACACGTCTTGCACACCTCCGGTTTGCACGGTCGCGAGCCCGCGCCAGTCTCACCTAACAAACGGAAAGAAAAACAAAATAGAAAGAAAAAACGGCCGCGTTAAATTATTGGCATAGCTGGTGTCACGGTTCTCGCGTGTATATTTTAGAGGCAAGCCAACCTCGCTCGCTGCATCTCTTCTCGAATACGTAGCTGGTGTTACCGTGAATGCATCGCTGGTGCAACGTTGCACCTATATCGCCGGCCTTTTGTAAGATCATAAATCGCGGGCCAAGTGAAAAATCCTGGGCTTATTCGCGCCGCCGGATCGGATGTCCGGCGAATGTTTATCCATTTACGGTTTCTCTGATAATTTACCCTAGTCGTTAGCGCGAGCGAGCCATTTTGACGCTCGTCCACTGAAAGAGAAGAATGGTTAGATCAGTGAGTAAGAGGAGGCTGTAGGAAACATGTCCGGTTGGAGAAGCTGCAGGTGATTCGATCTTCAAAAAATTGTTCGTAAAAGATGTTTCCTTGTGAAAGTATAATTTATAAGGGGCATGGTTTATGTAACGGGATGGGAAGTGTGATGTATGTAATAATGCGGATACGTTTTTAAGGTCAATTAGGGGTTAGATTATGGAACACGACGAAAGGATTACGCGATTAATTGAAAGGTGGGAAAGTGATACACACAAGAAATGATATATGTATAACATCCGAATTTATCCAAAGAATTTTTGTTGTGAAATTTTGAGACTTTAGGGTTATATACATGTAGTAAAATATTTTAACGTGATAATCTATTAGAGCATGATTGAATTAGGTAATAAATCTAAGTGACAATATTTGGAACAAATTTGTCTGTAGCTTAGTTACATTCTTTATCCTGTTACTTGTTAATCACCTGCAGTTTAGCGATAAAATATGCTCAAGAAAGAAACTATAGCGAACTGTTTTAATTTACGAGGGACACGAGATAATTTTTAACAGGTGACTGAAGTTACGTAGATTTATCTCGTTTCTCATGATTGTGCTAGGTGGACTCGATTGTAATAGGTCGAACAACGAGCCCAGGAACTTTCCCAGACATTAAACGACGCAGTGAATACCGATAAAATGTGACAGATATTTCGTTGAACCCGTTGTTACACGAATTTTAGAATCCGACCTGTTAGGAAATGATTCTTTATACTCGCGATAAATCCGAGGGCACGGTATCCTAAGAATTTCAGCATCCTCTGGAAATGTGTTCCAAACGATTTTCCTTTCAGCACATTAGCCAACGCTTGCGAAACGGCTGTTACATTCTGGCGATACGTCTGTGTCTCCATCAAAATCCTCTAAATACGCGTTGCTCAACGTCTTCCTCTTGTTCAACGTTATTCAGTAGTTACAGCAACACCTTAAGCATCGGGAAATACAAAAGCAAATTTGAAGATCATTAATCGTAGAAAGCGAAGACACTGTTTCGTTTCAAGTCGATATCCTCTTCGGTTTGTTTATAATACTTTCGTGAGCAACTGTAGAATCTCATTCGCAACGAAATCACTTCCTCCATTCTCTATCAGACAATGTATCCTCAAATTGGACATGTACATCCCAGAAACAAAACACGTACACACGAAGAGAGAAATACCATTAAGGTGAATAACCAGCAGGAATAATATAATACGAAGTTAGGTGAGGTAACATCGACAAGGTATCAATCAAATTATACAAAGACGAAAGAGAGAAAGAGAAAGAGAACATAATAGGAAACAAGCAACCACGGGGTAAGTAAGGTATACTATACGATCGGCCATAAGTATTAGGACATCTACTGATATTTAGTACGAATCGAATGTTTTCCGTCGCTTTTATTTTCTACTTATTTTACTATAAATCTGTTATTTTGTTCACGTCATATTTTATTTGAATACGAGTCTGTTTGCACGTGCCACTTGATATATATTATTAGAGAAAGTAAAAATTGTTGGATTTTTAGTACAATCAACCCATCTATAACACGATTAATTGGTTCCTCGGTGTATAGAAATCGCGTTAAACGAAACCAGAACAGTGTGATGGAAACATTCCTTATTATATTTTATGGCCGACAATATACGTAAAAACAAGCTGTTATTTCATCGAAAGGTTTCTATCTCGGTGAAGATCTGTGATAACTGGCCATCCTAGTATGACGATTCGAATCCCGTTTCGCGTGTTCGATAATCATCTTAACGCGGAACATCGCGCGCGCAACAGCGTGCGTACACGCGCAAACATGTACGCGATTCCACACCGCAAGGTTGTCGAACTTGCTCGGGCGAGATCCACTAGTTTCCACGGCGGAAGTGCGAACACAACGTTCCTTCGATCGCTGGCTAACATTGATTACCCCGAGGTACTATAGAGGGAATCGATGATTGCTTGCTAACCAAGGGAATTTCTGAAGAATTCCGTTTACAGATAACGCTTGATTTTTTAACAAGCTTTCTTTTAATTGATTGTTTACGAAGCAAAGAAACGTTAGATAGGATACCGTTAGGGAAGAATGTCGCTTGTCGATGTAGAGGAGGATTATTGAACGGTAAATTAAGTTTATGATGAAGCTGATGCTTCCTGGAAATAATGAAGGATGGCTCATTGTTAGCTAGGAGATATTTATTGGGTGAATATTTTTCTTGGGTGAATATACCAATTGCTTGATTGTACTTTACGGTAATTTGAATAAATTTAAACTCATTCGTAATTGATGAGCAAATTGAGAATGTCTATGATGCAAGTTATTAAAATATGATATAGGATGGTAGAATGAATGATAGAAGAAATATAGAAGATAAGTAAAGAGATGGAATTTGAATAAAAATTCCGAGATTTTATATCAACTATATATCGTAACGAATGTTTCGATTTTAATGTTTTGTAATATTTTTACGTGCTGTGTATACGTTAAGTACACCTTCAAATACCAATCTAGCCATTTATCTTATCCTTCAACAGAAACAAAAAACTTCCAGCTCCCGGCATTTTAGTTTATTTGAATTTAATAAAGAACAAAAAAAAAAAATACACCGTACCGTAGTATGAATTATACGTTTCGATCATTCTAGACATTTAAAAGGCATCAATCAAAGGAAGAGAAAAGCTACTTACGCAAATCACATTAGGTAATCCATAATTTACTCATAAAATCATCCACGCACAAATTAGCGGAATTAAATATCAACTGCACCTAACTGAAATTAATTACTCTGAGAAAATACTATTCACACGATGGGTCAAATTTTACACGTACACTTGTTTGCAAGAACATTCGACCCTGCATGGTATTTGCCGATCGATTTAATCGTTTGAAATTGTTTGGAATCCTCTGTATAATGTTTTTCGTGATTCTGATCGGTCGTTGCATTCGAGGTTTATGATTCATCCGCGCAATTGTTGATCGTTGAACCTAATCGGCGTGTTTTACGTCATGAAATTGCATAACGATCGACTGAAAGGAACAGAACGAGAAGTTTACCGCAATTTCAATTATTCCAGTGATTTATGATCTGGTTTATATCACGTTTTGATTGAAAACCTGGCAAACACGACGAAACGTAACCGACCATCGATTGGTCCGGTGCCCGAAACCAGTCGCTTGTTATTCCCACGGTCAGATGCGCAGGAAATAACGGGAACATCCTGGCGATGATTACGATAATGTTAAAACATGGCCAGCTCTCACG
Source organism: Bombus pyrosoma (assembly GCF_014825855.1). NCBI lineage: Eukaryota > Metazoa > Arthropoda > Insecta > Hymenoptera > Apidae > Bombus > Bombus pyrosoma. Next base: position 2,549,193 of record NC_057781.1, read on the forward strand.
AAATTAATGACTGCCTGAGCTCGTACGGTCTATTCATTCGTGCCTGCTGCCTGCTGCCGAAGGTTATCGAACTTATGGGACCCATCCACGAGTCCGTTGCCGCTAATGGCTGTCGTTTGTCGCCATCGACTTTCGAGCACCCTCTTGAAACCAAAGTCTTGTTCCTTTGTTAAGACGTATGAAATATGTAAGATCTTTAAAAAAGGTACAAGGGTTGAGTTCAATATGAAGGTAGTGATAAGAATATTAATAAAAATATAGCGGGTGAGAAAAAGTTGTATTTCTTTGCTAAGGTATATGAAACGTGTAAGGTTCTTACTTGTAAAAATATTATAACGAAGGGTGAAGTTCACACAGGTAACGATAAGTGGTAGTGATTTTTCGGTAAAAATGTAATGAGTGAGAGAACGTGTAAGGCAGTCTCAATCGATTTCCTGTAGTTACCTGTACCTGAGCGAGGATATCTCCTTCGACCAGATTTGATACCTCGAATAATACACATAAAAGCCATTTACATGTTCCGAATCAAATTCTGATTATTAAAGATTAGCAGAACAAAATTTGTCAGAATTATAATACAATATCTAATTGTACGATAATAAATTTCTAGACGAATAAAGAAACGAAGAAAAATTCTACTGAAAACAAATACCGAGACACTGCTCTAGATAAATCTCCGATTCGATCAGATTCAATGATAGGGATCTTGATTCGTATTTCGTAAAGGCTCGAAGCATGGCAAAGAGAATCGGTCTCGCCTCGTTACAGCGAGATCGGCTTTAGTCGTCGCTAACGAGCGATTAGCCGACATTGGTGCTACTGGGCGAAGAAACTGATGGTAACGAGGTCACGAGTAAGTAGACGGGCAACAACGTTTCGCTTTCGTTATCGCTCGTCATTCGCTAATTACGTAAGCATCGTGACAGTGAACACCACTTTGCACGTCGAGCTGGTAAAAAACGAGCATTTTGCAAAACGATAACCGTAGAAAATCTCGAAACCAGAATGGCTACTCTGCGAGAAAAAGAGCAAAACTTTCTCGTTGATGTCTCGACAAGCTTCGCGCATTATTTCACGGGATCAACTTTCTTTTTTTTCTTTTATCTCTCCCCATTACTCATCCGAAAATGCCATTTTAAATTCAGTTTCTTGTTCCGACCGATGTTACCACGAGTTTCTCTGATATTTTCTCCAATTCCTATTTTTATAAATATTATGCATTATTCAATTAAGAACGGGAACAGGTGTTCATACTCGAGTCTGTTATGATCTGTGAATTTCTATCATCCAATTTGATAATCCAAACTCACGTTTCAAGAAACGCAATGACTTACAAATTTTTAAAATAAATTGTAAAATAAGATTGAAGCGAGAAATTACACGCGATAACAACGATTCTTGAATGATTTTTCGTCAAACGAATCTTCATTTGAAAACAAAAAAAAATCAATTGTATAGAAAATAAACCAATGAGCGCGGAGTTAAAGTGAGAAAAGATGGTATTTGGCGTCTACAGAGATTACAGTCTTTCAAATAATTCCGTGTGATCGGTCGTGTTACCGACGAGACATCAGGCGTTTACATAAGTACATAGCTGGGAGGAGTGTTCCAATTGTGAATCATTTTCATCGGGAATGTAGGTGCCCTTAAATTATGTCGGCGAACAAATCGGAGTACTGTGTACCACAATTACACCCAGGAGCTACGAAACTTGGATTCTTGATGCAATCGTCTCTTGTTGCGGTAAATAGTTAGGAATGCCTCGGCTTATCGAATCATTCCACTTCGTAACGAATTTCAAGCGAACACTTTCAAAGTAACAAACAATTTCAAACAATTTCAAAGTAAACACGATAAAGATTCATTTGCGATATACAATGAAAAAACATCTATATGTATTTCATTTGGTTAAGATCTAGCTTGTATTAGGAAAAACAGATTTGTAATACGAATATGTATTTAACAGATCTACCAGATAAGATTTTACTCTCGGAATATAACGGGTGAAAAAGCAATTCTGACAGGATATCGCAATTATCTACCTCTAGATCCATAAATAACTAATTCGTCGATAAATCGATCAGTATAGAACCGTTTTCACGATCGAGCAACAAATCCCACGCGAATATCACTATTCCCTCTATAATCAATCAGAGAAACCAAAGTAAGACACCAAGTGGAAACCAAGGAGCGAGAGAGCAGAAATTTATGCGTCGGTGCAATTATTACGAAAAATATTTTAAAAACGATCGATCATACTTTATATATTTATATACATTTTCCACTCTACGAATATTAGCCTCGAATATTACGTATTGGGTTAAACAACGAAAACGAACAGCGAGCGATTGTAAAACAATAAGCAATCTGAATTTAACTGTCTAAAAAATCTTGTAAACCTCTTGTAAACCCTCTGGTTTAAGCGATCAGACGACAAATCGCAAACGAATATCGCTACATTCTGCACAAACGTTGAAGGAGACTAAAGTAAGACACCAAGCGGAAGCTGACGTACGAGGAAGCAGAATATTTTATGCAATCGGTGCAATTAACCACTCGCGCATCTCTTGGCTCTTAACCAACCTCTCGCAACGAATCCCGAAGCACCGACAGGCTCTTAAACTTCTTGGAGCCGCGTCGAGACTAACCACGGAGTGGCAACCAACCAACCCGTCCTGCGTCTTATGCAATTGACGTAATCGACCGAGAGAATATGTTCGGTTTTTATTTTACTAGCAACAGGCCCGTAATTATTCGCGCGAAGGAAATGCCCTCTTCCTGTGTGAAAGCCTCGCGAAGAAGCACTAGTCGGCAGAAAGGAGGAAAAGAAGAAACACTAATTGCCGTAGGCGTGTACCAGTAGCCTAAATCAAAGCGTTAATCCGTTAACGTTGACCTATAGAACTCTCTTCGCGAGTGGAATGTTATTATGGTCGGTGAAACTCATGGGAAAACGGTTTGAACCGACGCAGAAACGTGCTTTCCAAAGATACTACTGGTTATTTATGCGCGTATCGTAGCCACCAAAAGAGGCACAGAGCAAGCCAGTTCTTTGGTGCTGTGCGGTTTACGATGCACAGATTGCTGGGTTATGTGTGGAAGCGTTATGCAAGCTAATTAATTCGGCCACAAAGCGATCCGTTTTGACTCAAGGTACTGTTAAATAGCGAACGTTTCGTACGGAATGGGCCTGCTTAAGTATACCGTTTGTTTTTAATGAATGAAGAGAGGATACGGACTCGTTCGCCTGATCTCGTAGCGCGGTTTCCGACTAACTTTATGGAGTAATGAAAGTAAGAATCTGATAGCTGCAATGGAGGAAAGAAAGTAGTGTTACTGATGAATTTAAATGACTAGAAATTACATTTTGTAATTCTTGTACTCAGTTTAATGACCATTATGTAACTCCAGTAATCTTCAATTTTGGAGAGCAAGAAAATTTAAGAACGATTATATCTCCGTAACGTACGTAAATAAATCAAACGGGAGTCGCGAAATAAATATTTTTATCTGTGGAATGTGTCACGAATCGATTGTAGCAATATTTGGACTTATCTAATTTTTACAGTTCAAAAATTTGTACAGAAAAATATACACTGCCACTTAGAAAATCTCAGACGATTTTAGCATTTTATAGAAACGAAACAATCTCAAAAATTGATTTCATACCAGTAGATTCTCACTTAGTATCGATTGACTTCCACTTGGAAACGTTCTTTCTTTAACCTATCAGGATCAAAAAAAAAGATATCGTGACAATTGATTTATGAGTGAAATTTTCTGCACATACAGTTCGCGTGTTTCATGCGATGCAATATTAAAAACGGTAGAAACGTGTCTTGAGGAAGTGTAGATAGACAAACGTGGTATTTCGCTTGCAAATATCGTGGCAAGAATAGACCGAGAGGTTAGACGAGATGTGAAGAGGTTTTCTCGGGGAAACGTCGAAGCTGTATATTGCTCGTGAGCAGAAGCTCTCTGCATACATTACGTCCATGCTCGTAATAATGTGCGCTATGTTTCTCGACTGGTTCCGATGTAACGTAAGACGTAAGCCACGCCAATAGCAGCGCCTTTATGTTACGATATTGTGTAACAGGATAATATTATCGCAGAAACAGCTTCCGACACTTGCTTCTTCGTGCTCGGGCTGCGTGTAGTGTCACTTCATCCGTGATTTCCTTAATGTTCCTGGTAGCAGTGATATTATCGGGATGAATGACGTTTAAATAACACGCGTTAGAATATCGTTTGATACTCGAGATGTATATAGTAATGTTCTATTTATGATTATGAAGCGAATCTTTTTCTTCGTTTAACTCTTTATAACATTATTTAACATACATATAAGTTACATGTATATACGTTTACTTTCTTAACTTTATCATCTTTCCTTTCCTTATTGTATTATTCCATTTTACTAATACACCATACTACTAACATTAAATAACCTATAAACAAATCTAATTTTTAAAAAATACCAATTCGTCGTAAGGTAATCATAAAGTAGGATAAAAATGTAAATAAACGTGGAATAACCGTATTGTATAACAACTATTTCGTAATTCGCGTCGCGTTCATACCACTCCCCCCGCTATACCTGCGTCATCAAACAAAATAATTCAACAAACATTCACTGTTATCCCCGTACACACTGCCACCAATTGTACACCGGACAATTGACAACGCACATAATATCCAATTCTCCGATTACACAATGGGAAAAAGGATCAATTTACATTCAGCGACCCCGGCACGAAACGCGATTCGTTCCCCTCGGTGTCCATCGGACGCAATGATTCACAATAGAGTTACAAGAGTTACGGCTCGATTGCCACACATTATCCACATTCCACGTTGGCGATCGAAGGGATTCCCTCGGCTTCCTGGTGAAACGCAATACCAGATTTCAATCCGCGTGGCGCGCGTGTGCATCGTGGCTATGCCCCCATCGGTGAAATCGAGATAGCAAAACCCTCTTATCTGAGAACATCTATCAGAGACCTTTCGACCTCAGTGATTCGTCTCTCTTGTCGAACGTGCCTACATACCTTTAAACTTAAACGATTCGTTCGATTCCCTCGTACCGTTCACTCGGTCAATTCTGATCGCGCCAGGAGCGTGCTTCTTCCTATTCCACGACTTTTGTGGACCACTGCTCTATGCCTGATGTTTTAGGAAAAATAGCTGCATCATATATTTGTCCTTTGAAAAAATTTATCTTTGGATGACGATGAGCGAGCTTGTGAATAGAGCGTTGTTATCAAGCTTCATCCTTGGGAAGACATTAAATCATTGCTATTGACATTGGACTATAGTCCAACCTTACCTATAGTAACCTTATCTATAGCTTTATCGAATAGAAAATTGTGTATATTGATTCTCTAATGCTAATAATGAGAAGTTGGATTTACGTAATATTTGCTATTCTAACGTTATAAGTTATTATACGAGAATGAATCATGAGAAACAGCATACTTAAATATTTGATTTAGTATTTTCATATACAAGTACCTACCTTAATGCTTTTGGATTATACGAATTGAAAAAGTGCATCGATTGATGTATAAAGAATAAATATTTGAAAGAATATCGATCAAAAATGAACCCGAGAAGAAGCTTTTTCCGACGTTACACGTGTCCCTCTCTCAATCTTTTCTATAGACTATAAATTTCCAAAAATAATCGGCTCAATAGAAAGAAAAGAAGCAACATCGTTACACGATGCACTGCAGACATAGGATCGTTTCCCGTCTCTTCGCTCGTTTAATCCTATAATCAGCATCTGAAGACGTTCGTTTAGCGAGTGGGAGTACACGAGGATCACGAGAGAAATCGCCGGTAATTTCAACGACGTTCGAACCACCGTGAGAAGAGATCCACGGATTTGTAGTACGCACCTCTGCTACCTGATTGTTCTTAAGTGCTTTCAGATTCGCTTGATCGGCGCACGATGTACCCAGGTGAAATCATCGTGCTTGGGAAAAATTAAATACAAGTCGAAAGACGATAGTAAATCTCGATATTACAAATAATTACACAGTATTCGTTATTATGTACTGAAATGATTCGATGATGTTCTATGCGCAGATGAAAGAATCACGCGAGAATTTATTACGATTCTTATCGAAATGTTCCTTGGTGGAAATAAACGATTAACATTGCTTAAAAAAATAATCTTACACGTTGTATAAATCGACTTTTATGCGGCACATTAGAAACAGATGCGAAATTTATATCACAACGATTAATTATTATGAGTTTCTTTATCTTTCCCTACTTTCTGCTCCCTTCTCTCTGAATATTAAAAGAAAATAAGCAAATATCTTTGTTCGCTGAACAAAAATTTCGCAAATGGTTTCGAAATTTAACCTAGATCAAAGTCAGTATTTTTATTTCATCTCAACTCGAACTAAACTGAAGTGATGTTACATTTTATTTAGATCTAATTTATAATGTTTCATTTCTAGCCTTCGTTTTTAATTTCATTCGAAACTTGAGTCATACCAAGCTAATAGATATTTTCAATGAATAGTGAATAAAACAAAAACACAAATGAATAAGAGTATCCCACAGAACGATATGTTCTCATATAATTTTCACTGTTGTCACATAATGAGAGGAATGAGTGCGTTTAGAGTTTACGATCTCAAAGTATCGTTACTTTCCATGTCCGGCGTGTAAGTACTTTTTCACGCTTGACCCGTGAACAATCGTCGGAGCCAGACGTTTTCACAGCGTTTTACAAACATCCGGTGACTGGAGCAGAGAAAGTTGAAGAGGAAGCGCAGCCGGACCGCGTAATTCACGTCAAAGCGCGCGTCTCCGTGTTCGTTCTAGGACGATTTCATGGTGATTCGTAACGATGCCCATAAAGGTCAAGCTAGGAGGAACGAGCTGCTGGCAAGGAGTTCACCAAAAATGGCTCGGCAACACGTTGCTCGCCACGATTTACGATATTGATTTTAAAAACGATCGATTGTGTGGTATCGACGCGGAAGAGAATCTTCTATTTAAGCAGCATTCGTGCCTTATTAGAGCGCTTGAAATATCGTGTGATTAAGTATACAATATCTAATTAGGCAATTTAGGCTGTACAATGAAATTGAACATTGAACAATAGTAAAATCACTAACCACATTGGACTTGCTGAAAATTTTAAGCTTTTCATCCAAATAAATCAATCAGTTCATTCTAGTTCATCATTCAGTTCGTTTCTACCATCTCGATCGTATGTCATCTCGTCATCTTAATCAACAAAGTGCTTCCGTGCAATTAATTATCTGCGACTGCATACAGAATTTACGAAACATTGATGTACAAACTGAGATATGAATTACGAGGACATCACGAGATATGGACATCAAATAGGATATCACTAATGTAAAAATAGTCATTGATTCTCGCAAAAATTAATGAAAGACTCGGAAACTTAATATTCTTGTCCTTGAATTTTACTTTTGATCTTTTTTAAATTGTCTTACAAGCTTCATTATTGTTGAAGTAATAGCCTTGTTGAAGCATGCTTGTTGTAAGCATTATTATTGTCAATATCCAACGTTCTCAACATTATCGTACGTAAAAGACACTCTGTACGACCAATTGTCAATACTATGTTAAGAACCCTGAATATTGACAATAATATTGATCGTCTAAACGGTCCGTAACAATTTAGTTCCTAGTTGATTCATTAGATAATCTATAATTCTGATAGTATCGCGACCATCCTCTTACGTTCCTTTTGCTAGAGTAATGATACTTGTCCCGTACTTGACAAATGATGCTCCAGTAGACAATGTAGGAATTTCTTCGCCTCCGACGCGCAAGATCAGTTCCACCTTACATAGCTTTCGAAGATGTAGTCAAAAAATCCCAATAGGTATCTCTTTTTCAAGCAATCCACCTGATGAGTCTCGGTTTTAGCTCTCTTTACCCCGATGACTGGGCGAAAGGATTCTTTTGTGCGTCCAAGTTTTCGAGTTCGCAGGACTCGTCTGACTATCGACCGAATCACCTTGTACAATGCCGTATGCATAAAGAGGAGTCCTCAGCTTGCTGCCGGCAGCGTCGAAATTAATTCTCATTACATTGCAACAGATAGGATTCGTGATAACACAGAACGTGTAACAGGTACGTTGATCGATCGTGTCTGACAAATCCAGCACCAAATGATACGATGACACGCGAACTCTCTTTCCTGACTCGTTCCTCCAACCTCAATCTTTCATCGAAAAATCAGATGTAATGATTAACAATGTAATTACCCAGTTTAGTGATTCGCGAATAATTAATAAGTTACATCGCGAAAACCTGATATACCTCTTTCCTTTAACTCAAAAGAAAATGTGCTACAATAATAAATACATTACAAAATCCGAATACAAAATACACTTTGAAAAAAGAGATAGTTTGTCATAATGCTATAAAATATTTTAATAAGCATTGTGAAAAATTCTTGGAATTTCTTTTTATAATCAGAATATGAATTCGATAGAATTCAATAGTGTGAATTGATTGAAAAGAAACTACAAACACCAATAAGCGTATGGTAATGGAGGAACGTATAGACTCGTAACCACTGGAAAGTTCATCGTTCTCGAGAGTTTCCCGGGGAAAAGAGTTCCGCTGAATCATTGGTAGACGAACGGCGCATGCGGCGCATCATAATGATCTGCCGGCGAGGGCAGAGCATAGAAACCGCGAATGAAAAATCACTGAACGAGCAAGCAACAGTCCAACGAACATCTCCAGGACCGGGGCCCGGTAATTTATGGTACGGCCAGCGTGACGTGAGAACGCGCAATTTACAGGCGCGAATCGTTACGACATCTATATACACAAGCGCTATTTAATTTCGTTTTGATCGGCGCTCATGGATACTCTGCCGAGTATATTCGTTGTAACCATTTAAGAATACTGGATTCTAATGGCTTTTCAATTATCTGGCTTCGAACGAACGAAAGATTTTTACGCCGGTGACGATGTTGTATCGCACAAAGTCAACTCGATGCAAACACTCGATTATACGAAGAAATACACGAGTATCGATACAAAGTATTTGATAATTGGTGTTAGAAAATTTAATAGATGCTTCTATAAGTCAAAATAAGAGAAAAATGAAAAACTTGAAGCTCTATTTAATAAGTATTAACGTTTTAGTTTAGTTTGAAAATTTGTTTATTAGTTACTGACATTTAAACATTTGAATCTTTCGTCATTAATTATTGATATTTTAGCATTTCAATCTTTTCCTATTAATTATTCATATTTAAAAATTAAGCATATATCAGTCGATATCCCTGAGATCCAGTAAACTGCTGCACATAAATTAATAGTACCTATGGTACAATACTTAACTATAACAAGTATAGTATTTTATGATCACGTATTCGCTAACACTACCTAATATTTGTGACAATAAATGAGAAAAATCGCTCTAGAATGCATCTAGTCTAAAATTATCAGGTCCAATTATCCAGTAATATGGAGCTACTTTAATTTTATCGAGGCAATTAAACAGAGGGAAAAAGTACGCTCAACGAGAGTACTCGCTTTGCTTTTCATAGTGGTAGGCTGACGTGAGAGCCAGTCGTAATTCAGACTAGGTGAATATCAGGTTTGAACGGCAAAGAGGCGTTTCGAGCTTGGTTCTACCGATAGATTTGCCAAGATAACTCTTAATGCCGTGTTAATTATCCGTTGCTGGCCAGCAATTACCATTGGAATAGCAGCACGCCCCAAATTCCAGGCCTGCCATGCTTTATGAAAAAAGTATTGTACGGCGATGGAACCGGCCCCCGATCGTGCCAACGATGCTTTATCACTTTTTTTCTCAACACACTGGCCCTTGTACACGCCAGTTTTTGCGGCCTGTATTTGTGGGTTGGTCTCGTGAGGTGCTGCAGGGCTTCGTTTTTATATTTGCACAGAGAAACTCGAGATATTGGCAGGCTCTTGCGAGCACTTTTGTTGATTTTAATTGCGCTCTTTCGAATGATTAATAGAAATTATAACCGAAAACAATTGAAAGTTACTCGGAAAGTTCAATGCATTTTTCTTATGAACCTTTATCAAGTAATTAAATAATTGAACAAATGGATTTTAGGCTGGTTCAATCCTATCTGTCCCATTCAATACATATAATATCATGTCAATATTATTCATTTTGGTCTTTATAAGACTTATTTAAGAGAAATAAGAAAGATACTCCAAAGGCTTGTAAAAGCTAGCTGAATAAATTATACATTATTTATATATATACAAATTGTACAATATTTTGTACATAGAGCAATAAGTTTCTATGCGAACGAACTATCGTTTAAGTGAGTTTCAAATGAACTTTACTTGGAATTAAATGACTCACGTGCAATATTTCGAAAGATACAAGCTAGTTGCGTAGGGTGTGATTTGCGAGTTCCATAATTAAATTCCTGTTTCAAACACACGAGAGAAAGTGATAGGGTTAGTGATCACGCGTAAGGTTGATCCTATCAGAATCAAGTTGGAACGAATTTCACAGAATTTTTCATTGACATTTTTACCATTTCACTGTGGTCGAGCCGCGTAAAAATTCGTGATACGCGTATAAGAAAATAACAAGGACGAACCGACTGTTCGCAGCTAATACTTCGATATCAGCCAAATCGTCCATTTAGCGACGGTTACGATGGAATTTGCGGTCGAGGCGTTTGCGCTTTACCCATGATGCCACGATGAAACGTTCCCTCGTGATCGACTTTCGATACTATCTCGCGGGGCAAAGCTATGGATTTCAGCTACGAAGTATACGTACTACAAGTTACAAGATACAATTGTTGAGAATTGTGGATCTTAATTGCCGAAATAACAGCAAAGGAACACTAAGGTTACACTTAGAATTCAAATTAAAATAGTTTTAGATTTATTTAATAAACGATTTCCAGGATCTTCCATACCACACTGCTAACGGAACAGTTGCATACATCTTTTTTTCGAGATGCCGCGCACACACATACTTCCACACACTCATGTTCACATACGCGGCCTATCTAGTCTAGCACACAAAATTATACTCAATTATACTATATTATATCTCAATAACAATATCTATAGAAACTTCGGAATATCCAGATTCAACGATCTGAATTTCCTTTAGTTTTCTTTCTGAATAATCTTTTTCGTATTAAAATATTTCAATAATCCTCGTCAGGAACAAATAGAAAGAATGAAACGTATAAAAGTCCAAATAGTTGTATATAATATGTATAGCGCATACAAGTGGAGGTAATAAATTTCTCGACGAGTAGACGCAGAAGAGATTGTAACAATTTGATCATAATTACGAGAGGCGATACGATCGTCATTTGGCCGCAATTACGTGTCTTGATAGAACGCGTATCACTCTCGTAACAGGTTTCTTCTGTGAAACATAATCCGCTCGGTGAGCATCGATACGACCCTCAAAGGGATCCATGTCTGAATAAGCAGCGTTAAATTCAAGCAACACGAAGCGAACACCGCGATGCGTCCCGCGTGCACGTGATGTTGCAGTTCGTTGCAATTAAACCTCGCAGGCAATTGGCGTGCCAGTCCTGTTATTACGATCAGATAATCCGAGCGTAACGTTCTACGAGAACAGGTGGATGGTTCAAGGGCACCGTATGGCCTCTAATGCACGAAACCTTTCCTCGTCTGACTTCGCTGCATTTTCACTTTTGCCCAAGTTCGTGAATCACAGCGTGGCGCAACACGTTTCGCTAATTGGATAAATTCATTCATTTTGATGAAACGCCCAGCAACTTGGATGGTGAAAAAACGAATTTAGAAAGAATAAAGGGGATGAGTTTATTATTCTCATGAGAATTCTACAGAAGAATTCACGATCTTAAAGAATGAAAGATAATGGAATTTACCCATTGACGTTATTTGGATCATCGTGACCAAAGTAGCAAAGTATAATTTCACTAATTTGAAAAGTTTATTCAGAGAAGCAAAAAAATGACATACAGCGCACTTGAAGGTTGCACAGTTCGATAATTTCCCCGCGGAGACACGCGCTTACTAACTCATTTTTACTAGCCAATATATTCCGAAGTGTTTTCTCGAACGTTTCGTGCGCGAGTCCGATATATCACGATGGCAATCAACATTATCTCACATCGCCCCGTCCTCTAATTATAAGCCGCCATTGAAAGATATACATTTCTCAAAGTTGTTTCGTGCCTCGAGGGTGCATTGTCCTTTGAGAACATATTAACTGAACGACCATAGAATAATGTTAAAAACGCAACAGTCCAGCCATCCCTTCGATAGTGTCCAGTATCACTATCCGCCATATTTCATCTGTGCTTTTCGTGCGATACTCCGTTCATATTTCAGGCTTATCAACGCGTGCCCAGAAGGTCTCACGCTCTATCTTCCTCTTTTTTCTACTCCGTCTACGCCACCCCACAATTATAGTATGATTTTTGCGAAAAAATGCAACGATATCCTTTATTCATTTTTATACAAGGCCATAAATAATGCAGATACGACGAAATGTGTGTCGATGGGAATTTTTCAAGACAGCGCGGCGTCTCTCGCTCGAAGGCGGGCTCATCGAAAAAGAACCAATGATTCATATACATATTAATACTGCCTCTATCCCTCTTTTAAACTCGTATTTATAGCTCTCCGAGAAGCAAAGCTAAATTCCATGAACCAGTTCCTTCGCGTATTATTCGGAAAGGAATTGTATTAAGAGCGATCAGATAAATCATGCGTCTATAGTCAGATACCAACATAACGATCGTCCTATCGTTCTAAGCGATATTTATTAATAATACATTGGCTTCAAAGTTCAATCCCTACGATTGCTTAAATTCCGATCGATTAGTACATCGCTGATAATCTGAAAATCGGATTTTGATTGTTCGAATCCAATGAAATTCAATGCAACGCTTTCATAGTGATTAGATACGATTTTAATTATCTCAGCACTCGTTGTCTGTTCATCTAGCTGGTCGCTTTCTATTTACATTTAAATATTTAATAATTAAAATACCGGGAAGCTTATCCGCGAAGCTGTTTAAAACTACGGTACAACAATGCTGTTCTAATCATATACCTGTGTAATGCAAGTGACCGGAATGGTATGATAATAGTCACGCGATTTCCAGCAATCGAACTGATCGATTGAACGATCGAATAAACGATAGTTAACAACAGGGTAATTTGATGGCTATAGTTGATTGTGTAGAATTTCGATCGCACAACGACGAAAGAATATTCAATTTTTCGAATCTTTTATTTAAAATATATATTATGAAACAAATCTTTATTTCGAAAATTCCAAACGAAAGATACGATAGCTTTATTCATAAATATGAAAGATGAAATGCTTTATGATAAATACCATTCGCTTCAGTGATCTGTAAGGCCACAGCTATTTATTTATTCGACAAGATAAATGGAATCTCTTCCAAATCACAAATTGCGATTTCTTCATTTGGTGAAACTTCGAAGCAAAATATCAAACTTTTTTACGTATAACGACGTAGCCTGATATTTGAGGCAAGTATGAAAAATTAGAAAAATGAAAAAATACAAGTTTCTGACTCCATCTAAACATAAAATTTACTATTCAAGTTCAAAGTTCGTACGATTGAATAAAATTCCATCGAACGATTACCTCGTATTCTCGATAGAAAATTTTGTTATTGCAGAGCGTGAGTCATTCACCTAAGGTTACAATGCGTTTTAAACGAACATCGATGCGAAAACAGTCGGCGGCGGAACTCGCGGACGAATAATTATTATTGAATCATCCGATTACGCGGCGTAATCTCACGGCTGATCTCTACGCGGATTAAAACGTTGCAACGTTTTTTTCTTAAGGAATAAATCCGGTTCCTCGACGCGATAAAAGCGTTTTAATTAAGTATTGAACAGCGTACGCTTGTTATTTATTTTCATTCGTTCCATTATTCATTCACCCCTATCCCATTTCTTCGCCTATCTTCGCAACACAGTTTCAAATTAAGTAGAAGACTCAACTTCGTCCTGAGACCACTGTAATTCCTATCTTACGACTAACGATCGTTATTGAACTCATTTTCTCTACTTACGATTTTTATTAAATTCCAGCATTCTGGAATGCATCGCAGCTTCACTTTTCAATAATTTAATTTTTGTCTTGCGATTACAAATGCGTATATTATGCTTTTAGTATCTCCTTGAACATTTAAAGAAATGAAAACTACCTTCTTGAACATCAGTTATGCAGACTAATATTAATTAAATTAAACTAACAATTAAGTGAACACAACAACTAAACTAACATTATTCCTCTCTTATAAAATATCGTGGGCTTCTCACCGAACAAATTTTTATAAATACGAGTAAAGAAAGAAAATCTAAGCGGATATTTCTTTATATCATATACACTTTGTACATTTTTGCAGTCTCTTTCCCATAGATGCAAAAATATCCGCAGTCTAACGATTCCAAATTGTCGACTAATGGTCTATATGCTGCATATATTATACATTTTTTTAAACATCTTTCATTTTGATCTCTTCGATACATATTTCATATCGTAGTCGTCGTTTAGTTCTAGCGTTAACAAAGTTGTGCTCGTGTCACAGTGCTTGATAAGTGCGAATGTAATGCGAATTTCGTTCGTGGTTTTATTGTGAATCGAGCTAGTCGCGCACTTGCCAATTTACGAGCAACTTGTTCCGCTGGTAGCTGAGCTAGGTGGAGCTCTCTTGTACACACGGTAGTAGTACGCGACCACGATAAAACGTTCCGTTCGAAGGGTTGCCGGTGCGTGCTGGCGCAGATAAATTTCGAGTGTAGAAAGCGATTATAAGCGACGTTGATTAATGCTACCGTAATGAATGGGCATTCTATAAGACTTACCAGCATGGATGGGTGTATACTGATGGACCTTATCTTATTGGTATAGAAGGTCGCGCAAGAAATAATGTTTTTGCGATGAACCACTCGGATAATAGACGACTAATGGCTGATGAGCTAAGGTTTGTTTGCAGTTAATTGATTATTCAAGAGTCTTTTCTTGATTACGAATATAGACATTCTCCCACGATCTTGCTACGTACTCTGACACTGAACTATAAACATTACAATAATCGAATCTGTGTTTGTAAACTCCCTTAAGAAAAACAAAACTATATATAGTGATATAATGAGTTCTCCATGGTAAATGTTCAAATATTTTCACAAGCTTACCCACAGAGAACTACTGTTCTCTAACTCTATTAAGGCTAACACAGTTATTGAGAAACAACAACTTCTGGGAGACCACCTTATACCTCCGAACGTCTTCGTTTTCCTAAAGCGATTTCACTGGCAAATGATCGGAGCTTCGATCGAAGTGAATTTAAACCGGTTTGCGTATGCGTAAAGTTGATCGAGGTAAGGGTAAAAAAGGGGATAAAAAAGGACCAATAGCCACGTTGTTTCGAGTGACTACGACCGGAGAAACGTTCGCGCGATATCTTCTCGCGGAATCCGGAGCGGAGACGCGTCTCTCGCGAAGTGAGCCGTGCAAACTTGTCGCGTAAATAGTATCAACGCGGTGTGTGTATAGTGCGGCACCGCGGTGGCATGCAGAAACAACTAAACTGCGGCATCGTAAACCTTGATTTTTTTCTGTACCTACCCGTTGTTCCTCTCTGTCCTTCTGAGTCCTCTTTCCCTCTTTCGGTGAATGGAAGCTGCCTCTTTCGCTCCGCTGGCAAGTGGAGCACGCCTATAAAATAAATAGCGGCGAACCTTGCCTGCTTCGGTTGCTATTGAACTTTAGAAGTCGCCATAAACCTTTCAGTGCTCCTTTCTCCGCTCGTCGCGCTCGAGTTCGCGCGCTCCGACTCGTAAGCGCTGCTCTAGCCAGAACGCTGCTCGTCTTATCGACTCGCGATTAAATCGAGCTACGTCCTTTACGGATCGGAGTCAGTAAAGTTAACGAACCTCGAAGAAAAGGGTGAATGACCTCGTGTTAGATCTCTTACTGTGAGTTTTGACGTTTCCGTTGAAATACAAACGAGGAAGATATATAACAGTTGAAAATCGCAAGAGAAAAATATGATAAATTCGTTTCTTTTTGATCCTCTGACTGTTATGCCATTTGGTGGATAAACGTGGAACGGTTGAAGAGAGGAATAGCTTGATATTCAAATTAATATTCAAAGATAAATAAACCTCCTGAAAATATGTAGGTATTTATTACAACATTTAATACGTAAAATAAATTTTTATTCGGGATCCATTTCAACAAAATATGAATTTTCATAAGTATCTAGTCCATAAATCACTATTAATTCAAGTTTATCAAAAGTAACTGTCCTTACTTCGGCAGATTGTTCACTAAACAATTTTCTAAAGAAATAACATTCTAAAATAACGTTGTTTCTTTTAGATTCTTGGTTTCCAATCTTTAAATTCGCAGCAGTTCGAAATCTTTGCTGGTAAATGATCCTGGAAATTTGATTACTATAAAAAATATAAATTCGTCATTTTCGTCATTTTGACGATTTTAATATTACAGTAAACGGTGTAAGCGTTCTTGATCGGCACGTTCACGTGTGTTACAAGCCGACCAGTATAACATTCCACTCGTGAGAAACGCGCTCACGGCTACGCGATCGGTTTCTGTTAGATGATTCGATTAACCTAATGACAGTAGGCGAGCACGATTCTAGCGATTTTCCCGGTTAAATTCCCCGCGTTATGCACGCGAAATGAATCGCAGCACGATTGGCCTCGCGTCAACGATCAGTTGCGTTCGATCGACCACGATGACTTCGATGTCTGGTAAAGGCAGCTTCTCCTCGTGGGATCGCGTCATTTACTCTAGTTCATTCACTCATCATGGCTTTGACTCGCTTGCTGCTTCGTCTCTATGTAAGCTACTTTTTCCTGCGAACGATCGACTACTATTTCAATCTGTCCTCGTGATTAAGACCTAAGTCTATTCTAAGCTAATGACCCACCTACGAGACGCCCAACTATATTACTTGTACTTACCATAATAATAGTAACTACGTGTGATTCAGGAATTTTACAATCCAAACGAAATTAACCATTATTCGATATTTAGTTCTTGTATAATCTTTCAAATTTAGGTAAATAAATTAGATAAATTTGACGAAAGATTTTCGTTTTTATAATAAAATTTCGAACTTTACTGGAATCTTTGATATAGTCTCACGAAAGATCAAAGGGTTGTGTTTGCCTCTGTCAATTGATGTAATTATTCTTTCCTCCATTCTTTCTCATTCAAAATTCAATCGTTTCAGAATTAATAATTTAAGGTACTGATTAAATGAATCCATCTTTTCTATCTCTATGTTGAGAATTACATCTTCAATCCTCATACGAAAACACAGATATACAATCGCGTCGATACAAACTATGTGTTAGTGTTATTACTATAGCATCACAATCAGCAAGCAACCATTGTTTCTCAAAGATAAAAAGTAGAACCTTGAACTTATCTCGATAGTGCATTCCGAGAGATCGATCTGTCGAGCGATCACGAGTTCACGATCTATCATAGAGCCCTCTAATTGTCGATTAGCGATATAAGGGTTGGCCGATCGTGATTGAGAGTGCCTTCACGATATCGCGAAGGGGAGGAAGGGGAGACATCGAATAGGTCGAGGAGGTCTCTTATTAAAGTACAGACAAAATGATCGGGTCGTCTTTGAGGAGTGAGTGCCGCTTGTCAGCTTATTGTAGCATGGGGCAAACTAACGCAGCTATCCATTTATCGGCCTCCCATCAAGATAACAAAACTTTTTTTCCTTCATTAACAACGCTCACGAGGATAGCGCACGATCCACTGGACAAGACCCTTCATTATAGCCCTGCGTAATTAAGCTTTGTACACGAAAAGAATGGTTCCCTTTTACATTCTTCTTTCCTCTTCTCTCCTTCTGTCGTTTGGCCATCAACCTTGGTACTATCATTTTGCAAAAACGCCAACAAGTCGCGATAATACGATGGCGCTATGGCGATGGTGTTAAACGATGTTATAAAAGTTCTTGGTTTTCATAGCAGAAATAAATAGTCGTTTCGATATTTCATGATGCCACGATATAAAATAGAACAGAAAATACCGAAGTATGCCGTATAAAATGTTCTAGCTAAAATGTCGATAGTAAATACTGGAAAATCTATTTGTGATTCTGAGTTTTCACTTCGAACGATCTACGAATCAATATTCTATGCGATTTTGAAGCTCGTTAACGAAACATTTCTGAACAAGGGTTATGGATGATGAGTATATTTCGAGCAGAGAAGCGAGGTTTACGAATCGCGTGAGTTACGATCGTGGCCAGCGGCCACGTACCTATAACCGACACAATCGCGTCGTAAAAAGTTTAATCGCGTATAAAGACACGTACGTACCACGAATCAACTTTCACGTCACGACGTGTAAAGTGGATGCGTGCCGTGAACTTGCGTCGATTTATTCTCGTTTTCGCGATACGCGTTCGACCATTAACATTGGCCTTCCTCCGCCGACCTGTGCCCTAGGGCGACAATTTTATTTCAAATTACACGTTCAATTTGAGGATCGTTCTTCATTAGCTCCCGTTCTGTAATTGTCGTTTATCAATAGCTAAATTGCCATTGAAACTCAAATGGAGCAAATAAGGGCACGAGAAAACGTTGATACATCAATTATGATTATTCAAGGTACGAACGATATAACGTGTGAGAAGTAAATGAGGAACGATATACGGGCGAAAAATAAAAATTCCAGACGGGAGTAATTGGAGCCATTAATTCTCTAAGAGTCAACTACTTCCAGTCGACTGAACGATGAAAAGCTAAATCGCGTGTTCGAATTACCATTTGAAGCGAGAAAACGAGATCATCAGTCCCGGCAACCTACGGCCTTCGCCTCGTTATATTTCTCCCCTATATTGTTAAACGAGATTTACGCTGCTCCGTAGCAGTAAACCATCCGCGATGCAGTTTCTTGGCACTCGGACTGATTGACCACCTAGCAAATGGTCGTACACCGACCTCGGGGATTAACACGTTTACAGCATAACGCGACACGAACGACATTGCCTAAGAACGTGCGCTATTGTTGCTTAATCCGACGTTGATGTCCTTATCAATCGCCTATAAACTCGCATATACGATACACGTACAGTGGGTGACAAAAATATTTGAACATTTACCGTAGAAAACTAATAAAAGGTTTTCAAGTTACACAATTAAGGATACTGTGTACCTAACGCGCAAAACGAAGTACGCGAACGTTTTCTCGAGAACGCGGAGCGTAATCAATGATCGCAATACGATTATGGTTGCGTCAAGATCTTCCGCGCACGAGAGATCGTATCGCGTCCCTCGTAGCTGTATCGTTACAACGCCGGGGAATAGTTAATAAGAATAACAGTGAGTAACGTTCCTCGCAAAGCATCGTGCGGCCAGTCGAGCATGTGGATCCCCTTACATAACGCAATCGGCAATAAATGTACAGGGTGTGCCGTGAATCTATTGCCAACTGATTCAGTCGCTGGTTCGTACCTTTACGTGACGAATGGTAAATGTGAAGTTCTGTCGATATCGATTCGATGAATTGTGGGACCCTTGCCAGATAGGTTTGTCGCTGAATTGATTTGTGATTAGAGGTGATTGAGATTGGAAGTAGATAGACTGGTGGCTGTGTAATTCAAGTTTCATGGCATTGATTGAAAGCAGACAAACATTAAAACAAACATGTGGTTTAATGACGATAATAATAACACGTTAAATTATTTCCTATATTTCACTTTTATTACTATTGAAATAATAAAATTCTTTTTTCTCGAAATTACAAACAAAATTGTTCTCTGCGGATAGACCAAGAACGATTATAGGTAATAAACTCGTTTCCCATGATCTTTAGTTCAACCTATAAATATCCTAATAATATTTCACAATGTATACACAGCATGACTTCGATCCTTGCTATTTTCGTAACCTTTGGCCATCCAAACGCACTTGAAAAAATAAGAAGCCGAAACACTCGAGGCTTTTCGCTTCCTTTAATATCGTAAAATCTTTAAAGAATTAATGATTAATTCACGATACACCCTATGTATAATACCGATTTCTTCATGAAAAAAAGATCGTCCAACTCGCTAAAACGAGACCATCTTCGACATTAACCACATTTCATCTTCGTCCACTGGCAACACGATCGAAGATACGAGTTCTCGTAGACTTTAGTAAACAAGTTGTCTTTCTCGCGTGTACATCAACTTTTCCATTAAACTTTCGACAAACCGTTGTCTCTCGTTGAACACCCACGCACCGCGTCTGACATGAGTCCTCCCGCGATAACAGCGCAGCGTAAACGTTTGTGATGTAACACACGAACCTCCCATCGACGGCCTAGAACCTCTCGGTGTCGGTGATTTACGGAATCCAACTGTTTGCGAGGCGTTTTGTGTACGTTTGTCGTTCCACGGTTACAAAACGCTCAATGTCCGATCGGAACGAGAACCTTGCTTAGAATGTACCATCTAAATTTCTCGTGGACGATTTACTGCTTCGAAGTTACATCTGGGGCAGTTCCACTAGAACGCGGCTTACTGGATATTACGAAATTCCCTCTTCTGCCATGGATGATGCTTGTAATTCACGGAGTATCTCATAATGTATGAATTTCATCCTTGAAACAGAATGTAATCAAAGCGAAACACAATATTACGAAAAGAAAATAATTGCTAAGGAGAAAAACTATTTCTTCGACGCTATATTAATTTTACGTGAGACAAATTAGAAGAATAACGAATTAAATGATGATCAAGTAGATAATCCTCAATTTTTTGCATATGATAATTTCTTTATTTACAAATCCCCTGATTGTTATGTGGCGTTTTATTTTTTAATTAATAGTCACTTTGTTAGAAACATCATTTTATAGTGACCAGAATTGACTTACCCGAAATTGATTTGCTCTCATGGACTATCATAAAGTTGAAAGTGATTGGATCGAATCGTTCGTGATTATAAAAGTTTCCTGTTAAGGAATTATCTAGTTAACGGGTAAAGCTTCTTGCAGACAGACTGAATTACGCATCGGGGATTTCTAATGCTCGATTAGTACCCGTTTGGAAATTCGTAGCGGAGTGTTGGTTCTTGCTATTCGTGTGCAACGCCACGATACTCTTACAAGGAATACGAATGTGGCCATTGTCGCGAACAGTTTCTTTCACAGACCTCTGGAAAGCTGAGTGTATGGTGATTTTTTTCAGAAGACAGCGCGATACGTGGAACATGAGAACAATGTACCCAGGACAAGTGAAAGCTACATATATTTGATGCGTTATGTATTAAGATTCATGCGTTAAAACCGTTCGTATGCATTATCGTATTCAGTGACCGCAACGATATTAAATATTCGAATTTTTCACACGATTCTTGAACTTGGAAAATCACGATGTAAAAAGGATATGTTGTATTTATAATGTACAAAACGTCACGAGAAATTGATCCTAATAACTACGCTGTAAATATTTTGGACAAATTTACATTTTTGTGAAAATAATTAAAAAGATAACATCCAGACAAGTGGTACTTTTTCCATCTATTGTTCTATTATAGGTAGCACTATATAGTTTGAATATTTAATATATTTTTGCTCATTATTAACGTTCTATGCATTTCTGTATCTTGGAATTTCTCATCCGACACTGAAAAGGTATGAAAAATATTTAAGAGTTACAACATTTCGAGTAGAATGAATATTTAATTTCCATTTCTGGCTAATTCTTTCATCGTGTGAAAGAATAAACAACGCGAATGAAATGCGCTGTTATAACACTGACAATTTAAGGGAGTTACCTTCATAAATTCTATAATGACTTTTACCATTGTTTTTAACATGCCCCGGTTTCACTACCGAGTTATTCGTGTGTTAATACATTCACCAAGCCTATACGGACACATCGATAGCAACTAAGAAAGCTGACCTCGTGGATGGCTCTATAAGGCTTGAAAAAAGCTGAACGTATGCCTCGAAGGTGCAATTTATGACTTCGTCATTAAAATGTATAAAGGTTCTGCTTATCACGTGCAACGTCGATGTATACGACGCGGTATATTGCGAGGCGGCCTTTTACGCCGCGAAGAAGCATCAGTTTCTTCTGCAATGCCTAACAGCGCCAACAAAAATCAAATCGTTCCAAAGTAAAACCTAAAAAACGACCAATAATTGTCGTAGTATGATTTGCAGATAACGAACGTCGTCGGAATAAATTGAAAGTTAATTGGACTTTAAAATTCAATAACGATACGCGTCGCTGCATCATTTATCATCCCTGACTGTGTTTCATGCTCACCCTAAACAAACAAAGTTAACGTTATTAATGACCAACCAAGAATTCTTCACTGAGGCATGGCTTGAAAAATATCTATCGCGAAAAGATCTCCGAGTTGTGTAAAAAAAAAAAGGAGATCTAAGGAAAATCATTTCACTTTGCAAGCCGCAGGTAAAGAAGGTTTATAGACGTGCAATTTTAAAATTCAATATGTTGTCAGCGAATCTCACGTCAGAACTATCTGTACATCTGATTTTCGGATTAAATACGTGTTGTGTTACTTTCTTCCACGTTTACGAAATATTAATAACATTAGAGTTACGTAGACTAATATTAACCGTTTCTTAAAAAACACCCTTCGTACACCTCAAACTATGTCCTCCATGACGATCTCAAAATTCTTTTCGCCACAGAAGAAATACGTAGAATATCAACGCACTATCATCAAAGTATCAAGCTGCACGAAATGTAACAAGAATGCTAAAAAAACAATAGGCAGTTGATCTGCTACTGACGAGAGAAGAAGCAAGCTAAAATTATCAAAGATCAAGTACGAAAATCTAGAGGTCGGTATAAAGATCAATATCGTCGCTAGATGATGTCTCTGCTCACGTCAAATCACATCACAACACATTTGCTTATTATTCTATATGCTAAAGAGTAGATTGTAGATAATGCAGAGTAAAATAAAAAAGAGTAAACACCGTGGGTTCATCGCCTATTTTCAAGTATTCCTTTCCAACTATTTCGCGTTAAAATATTTCGTTTTAATCACCAAATGAAAAGCGATATCAAAATTCAGAAAATCAACAAAAGTATTCTTCGTCTGCTATTAATCACGAGGATCGATTTATCTCCTCTGCGTCTTTCCACGTCGCTTCAGAACGCATCGTAAACCGCTTACTCGAGTCTTCAAGGATTATCGACTAACGATTGCTGTCCTCCGTGAAGAACTCGATGGGTGTGTACGAGATCCATTTTCAGAACGTTGGAGAAAAAAAGTTGCGAACAGCATGTCGTCACTCGGAGCCACCCCGCGGCCTCGCGACCGACTTTATACGGCTCGCGATGCGAGTTAAAGAATTCTACGATCGAGAGTAAATCCTGGCCTCGTTCGAAAGGAACGACAGCTATTCCACGCGCGTAGGCATACGACGAGTTTGGAAACGACACAGTTATCGTCAGCTGATTACGCTAGACTTCCGAAGGAAAACGACCAACCGTAACACGATCTCAAATCGTAACATCTTTTCCTGATCTACCCTACGCGTCAACGATGGCAATTCCACTTTCCATTGTTCCAGCTTGTTACATTGTGCTCCAGATATGCCTCGATACGTCTTTCAAAGCATCTTTATGGAACATTTAATGGCCCAAACACGACACCCTATTTCTTTCACGATGCCTGTCGGTTTCGAACAGTTACGAAAATTCATAGGATCTCATAATTTTGTAAGCGTAAAGGATTGTGCGCTGTAGTTAACGAGTCTACGACGGAACCTCGTAAAACCAAGGATATTTGCCTCGAATCCCACGAATCTCGAGTTATTTACGGACTCTACAGGTTCACAGGTATCGAATCACGCGAGTTAACGATCGTTGATATCAGATTCTGCGAATCACCATACACTACGGATTCAGAATCTTTTCTAATTGTAAGAGTCTAAGCTATTACCGCGGCCCTCTTGCACAATCGAACCAATATTGTTAGTAAAATTTAACAAGTTAAATGTTACAACTTACCGGTATCAAGAAATACCCTTAAAGAACAATGTTAAGTTTCTTAATAAAGAAAGATGAGCTCTGATAAGTTACGATCATTCGATTATTTTATACAGTGCAAAATTGCAAGATTGGAAAAGTGAAGTCTGTAAGCGACAACGTGTAATTTGTCGATATATTGATATTATCAGCCAGGAAATTATCGAGCGAAGACGACTTATCGATTAACAAATTTTCATGTTAAATTTTACAGCATCCTTGACCCGAACGTTTGTCCTGTTTTTATTTATTTAAGCTTATTATACCCAGCACACGTATTTTTTTATTGCATGTACCAAGTATGTTCGAGTAACTCCATAAACGTTGTCCGGACATAGTCAAGGGCCACGAGCTTCCTCTGTAATGTCGTAACGGTGACCCGGGACATTTCACGGCGACACGCGTGACAATTGTTCACGTGTTGAAATCACACATAATCCACGTCGGAACCGTGTCGAACAAGGTCGTGGCGGAGTCGTGTGTCGCAAAGCCGACGTACCTAACTGCATTCTTGGCCCGCGAGCGCGTAATTCACTCGGCGGGCAATTACCAACGGACGACGTCCACCTTTGGATTTATCGAAATTGGAGCACGCTGCGAGCGATAATAAGGAGAAGCCAACCGGATGAACCCTGCAGCTTGTCGCCGCGAGTTAGCAGGATTACGGACGAGCGCAATTAACGGCCGTACTGAATAATCGATGCGACGCCTGCGCATCATCGCGAAAATAAACCGTGTCGCTCGATCCGACTTGCCGCCATTTACGATCTCTCGCTGCGTTTACGGCTGGCTTTACGAGAATGATTATACTTTCCTTGCTTTTGCCTTTTTTAGTGAAATAAAGTGTCTAATTAAATAAGCTGAAAATGGTGTAGAGGAAGGTAGGTTGATATTATCGGAGATTTCTTACTTGGTATGTTACGCGTTCTTAGCAGCGTTTCAGATTATTTGATTTTGTTGTTGGTCGAACCACGGAGGGAAATCCACGCCATAAGTATATCTATAACGAAACACGATGCTCGTTCTTACCTGAAACAGAAAATAGTTTCCCATTAAGTTGGAAACTCTCGCTGCCGATTTACATCTCTCTATTCTTAAGTATTACTTGCTATGTACAGTTACATAACACGATTGTTCGTTATTTATGAAATTAAACGGCCTCTGATACTTTTAACTGAAAAGTAATTACAAAAGGCTATCAGATATTTGATATTTCTTATTTCGTTAAAATCCACAACTCGTAACTTCTCCCATAGGGGACAGATATTCGAGAAATGTGAGCAAAAATTAACACACAATTTCCCTCGGTGGAACGTTTCCCGCGCGAGATCCTATTCTCCTTGATGCCGAGACTCTCTTTCTCCCGTACATTTCTACGGTTGCGTAATCTAATATGTACTAGGAAAAAACGGTTCTCTCGTACGCATACGAAACGCAGTTGATCACCGTGGGACTGGGCAAAACGCCAGAGATAGGAATAAAATCCAACAACCTTCTCAGGGGGTCGTTTTCTCGATACTCGGCCAATGTTCGAGATTGTTAATCCGATTTTTCTGCGTCTTCTCTCTACGGTACGAGCCGAGCGGAGGTTCGATCGATCGTAGTGTCGAACCGAGCCGAGGTATCGAGTTTCAACGTACACAACGCCGCGTACTGTGAGACAACTGGGCGTGTGATGTACCGGGGTCGTTTCTGTTGGCGAGTAATGCGACTGCTCGCCATTAAACAAGATATACGCGGCTACGACCGGTTGGATTTCGTATGTTAATTTGATGGTGACGACACTTTGAGGAACGACGCGACGGTCGTCCGGCTGTGTGTTTCGTCGGATCGTCAAAGACGGCCCCAGGGATCCCCCATCGCACTCTCGTGTGTCTCCGAACAATTCGTTCATCGATCATATGGAAATTAGACCTTAACACGAACCTTTATTCAGGTGTCCACAGAGGAAACTAACCATGTTATGAGAATCATAGCTTTTTGGAATAAGGAATTGATGAATGTAAAAATGAATGAAGGGGATTTAACACTAACCTTGCCAGGTTTGATCAAATGACCGGTTTCAAAATTTAATTTAAAGTTGTACATTCATTGTTATTTCTTTTCTTCATCTAGCTTTATATAAATTCTTATATTATCTGATTGATCGATTTCTCAACTTTTACTGGTATAAGAATTTACCTAAAGTTGGATGAACGAAAGAGATAACGACGAACGTGCAATCTTTAATTAAATTTTGTATCCGAGTCTGATTAGTATTAAAGAGTGATTCTTTTAATCGGATTTACATAATGAAGATAATAGTGATAAATAGTTTTGGAATTTATTGGGGAAGTTGGAAAAGATTTTGGAAGTAACTTTGTCGAATTAAGTGCGTAATAAGAAGTAAAATTTAGTTATTTAAGAGTAAGTTTTAACAATGGCAAATTAAAATGTAGGTAGAATATAAAAGAGAGAAGAGTGTAATTTGAACACTTTATCCCAATTTTATACTTCTATTGGGCACAAAGTTTGCCAATTCAAATGCATATTGGATTTCAAATAAATCGTAATTTTTATTCATAAATCTAAATATAAAAAGTGATATGGACTTCAACATAGAGGTTCACTTAGATAGGAAAACTTAGATAGGACAATTTCTACATCTTATTTAAGATTCTCTTAATTAAGTAGAGATATTCTTTCCATGGACATTATCTAACATCACGAATAACTTATAATAACCCAAAATATCTCTCGTATAGTAACGTAAAAATTATAGTTACCCTTTCTGTTATCTATCATACCACGTATGTTAATTTGATAACACTGACATTATAAGAAAGGGCGACTATCCCGCTGTATATTTCGTTGAGACGTCAAACGTGCCCCCGGGAGTGTGTATTGTAATATTTGTAATACGCCTTCTCCGTTTCGTAGCTTCGTGGCTTATGGGTTCGTCGATCACGCGTGTATAACCGCCGCCGCACAATTCCCATATCTTACACAGCGAAATCTCTTGTATAGCAAGAGATATTACAGTTATAAAAGTATTTATACTTATTATTGACGTGCACGATGAACACAACGATGGCGAAGCAAGGTGTTGTTGCTGGGTATTCAAGAGCGCGTTTATGTGCTCGAATAATGTATTTATGTGCCATTGAAATATGAAACAAAGAGCCTTCCATCATTTCGAACGATGGAAAAAGGGAAAAAATTTCAAAGAAAGGCTATGAAATTAAAACATAAAAATAAATTTCTTGAAAAATATTGATATAAAAAAGTTCAATGGGCCCATCTTTTGCGCCTATTATATATCTGAAAGAACTATTCATACAGTATATTAATTTTTTACTAAGTATATATATATATGTTTGCAATACAATCTTGTAGCTATCTTGTTGCTTCTACGTACATTTTCAGTTTGGTTTAAAATTTTACCGATTTAGTATTACAATATCATATCGTTATAACGCTAATGAAACCTCAAAATGTCTTGCATAACACATACCATATACACGTAGAAGTTTTCCATAGTGAGTGTTTAAATACTCTCGCGAGCCACTATCGGGCTATAAAATATGTAAAACCTGTATACTTTTGATACATAACAACGATGTTTTACCGCACGAACTACCAATTTGAATATTCAACGTCTGTTAACTTGTAACTCTCGATACACGGTGCACGCAAGCTCATTCTTCCGTGCTCATAAACAATTCAATCATACCCGCACGCATACCTGACCTTATGGATTCGATTGTTCCTTTCTCACGACTGAATACTCCCTCAGATATACATACACGAGTATGTATATTGCATATGTTCTGGACAACACACGAATAGCAGATACAAGTTTCGTTACTTAACCAACGATATCGTTCGGGGAAAGAATAAAAAATGCGCTCGTACCGTTACCAAATCGAACGAGCTCTTAATACCTCGTAAAAAGGATAAATAAAACCATAACGCACTTAATAGTTACGCAAAATGCATCATGGATTTACGATTTGCTCTGCTTCGCAGGAAATAAAAGGTTTCTCGGAAACGTCGCATTGGAATTCTCGATGGCACGAACCAATAAGAAATTCACATGTTTCACAATGCAATTGTTACATAGGTATTTTGTCGAAGAATCTTTTTGTTTCAACTTTCACGAAATTGCTACCATTACAAGAAAGAATTAATTGTTCTGAATTTTACCTTGGAATTTTTCTTTTTTAATATTGTCTTATTGTCGATTAGCAACCGTGTCAAGAAGATTTATTTGGAGCTCATAATTCTTGTAAATCTGGAATAATGAAACTCTGCTAGCCATTGGGAAAAAGACATTGATTAACATAGAAATTACTTTGATCCAATGTACATATGTTATGAGGAGTTAATTATGCAAATACATGCAGCATATATATGATTAAAGTCTTATTTAGAGAAACGACAATTTATATGCAGTAAACTAACATTTTGCGCTTTATAATCTCAAAAATGTTTGAATTATCAAACGATTATACATTTACATGTACGTTTTAATGTACACCTATAAAGAATAGTAATAGCAAAAGGTAACGGCGGATAAATTATGTAAATTGTTGCATTCAGAGGTAATGACACAGAACGCGTCGAATATGTTTAATCGAATTAGTAATCGTTCGAGAATACGATAAGCGGCAATGTAATTAATACGCGCAATTTTCATTACTTGATTCGAGTGTTACTCGAGCAAAGTGAGAGAGCGCACGCTCGGTAAATTACCCGTCGCTTACACTCTGAATGTCAGCAATTTACAACAAGGATAATACGATATTAAGCGTCCTCAAGCGTATCACTAAACGGAAATAATTATAGACCGTATATCTATAAAATATGGTAATAAATTTGTTAAAATAGACGACTTTTATCGTCTCCGCGCGATAAAACTATAACGATTCTCTGTGAAAAAAAGAACCGAAGGTCAAAATTACGTTGAAATCGTATGCAAGAAAGTTATTCGCGTTCTACGAATCCAAGGTTTCCGTACCGAGGAAGCGATTAGTTTAACTGTGAGAAATCCTTTCCCTATTCAGAATACCAAGTATTGTCACGTACGAAGATCAACTGGAATAAATGCGGTTAATCGTTATCCTGTTGCGAAAGCCCAATGACAATTGATAGACTTTGATTGAATAATAGATACACATCGCAGCCTTGGCTGTCTTGCACAATAATTTACCGAGTAATAATATTATTAAATTAACAAGTTACAAGTTATAACTTAGAAACTTCTTCTTTACAATTTTATAATTTTACGACTTGGAACAGGATCATTAAACGATTTGTCATTTGTAAAATTTGCTCAAAAAATTTAATTTCTTTTATTATATTACTGTTATACAAGAAAATTTATTAATATTTGTAGCTAGGAACTCGTCAATTCTACTAACAATATTAGTTCAATTGTGCAAGGAAGCTCTTGTAATAAATTTATGGTAGAAATGTTAGTTTATTTGCGTGCTATGTTCTATGCGATATCCGAAATAGATAATAATAAAATATATCGCTTATAGCAACGCACACAGAGTAAATATTCGAAGTTTTTCGACTAGATAGGGGAATTTTGATGAACATGGATACTCCCTTGCCGATAATGTTAGTGGTGTCCGAAACGTAAAGAGAGAGGCACGCTTGGTAGCAGTTTGTTTCACAAATCACCTGGCCAGCGAGGGTCACGTTCACGTACACACGTGCGAGCGTGCGTTCCACCTTCCATCTACGACGTTTTATCTTTCCTAGGCGATTTATGCCTGTGAGTCCCTCTCTAACATCGTCTCCTAGACAGCTTGTACAAGCACTACGCCTCTCAGCGGCTTCTCAAAGGCCACCGAATCCCGCTACGCTGCTTACTTTACGAGTTAGAATCATGGGAGGCGATATTTTCAAAACGAATGTTCCACTCGCGTCGGACCAGCTACGGGACGCCCCGAATCTCTCATTTTTTGGATCGAAAAAAATGCTGCGCTCGGTAGCAGTGTTAGCGACAAGATAGACAACAAATTTATAATATTAGCGCTATACCCTTTGAACGCTTTGAAATATTATACAGTTGCAACTAAATTTTGCAATATTTAAATTTCTTAGTATTTAATCATTCGAATTCTCAGATTTTCAAGTCTTTATATTTAATTATTTAGCGTCCCATTCAAAGAAGACTATTAGAAGAGATCACTCGTGCAATCAGTCATCTCGCAGATCCTCGAACTACCTTCGAATGACCCCAACTGCCAAAACCTAGAAACTGTCGGACAAATCAGGTAATGTTATCTACAATGACAAATGATCCCGTCAGAAATTCACAGTATATGATACCATCTGACCTGTACGTTCTTAAGGTTTCATTAAAGTTGCACCGCGATCCATCATCCAGACTATCGAACTTTCCAATCAACAGCATCATTAAAAATCCTACTATAAAATATCTAATAAATCGTAAGATTACCTTAACGTTTGGAAACTTGAACAAAACGCACGTTTCGCGAACGTAACGTTAGTTTACGCAACGCGAGCAAAGGAAAAGATTTGAAAGCCAAAGAGAATAGGGACAGAAGCGTAGATATCTGCATAGAAAGAGTGCGTAAACCGCGGATTGTGCACGATTCAATAGGCTATTTCCTACCAAACATAAACGAACATACGAACGCAAATGTTTTACGATCGAGTTCGCTTGTCAGAAGTCCGCAACTTTTATGACGATTCGCAACATCCCGGTGCTCTTTGTTCATTGTTCTAACCACGCCTTCGACACAAAGGAGGAATAAATTTCGTAAGATCTTATCCGACAACATTGAATATCGCCGATCTATACCGAAAATACTGCTCGATCGATCAAGGTTAAATTAGAATAGCGAGGTATGCTTTCGAATTACGCTATGTTCCTGTTCTAAATATAAAAAAATATTCTTCAAGATAAATACACGAAAATCGATCACCCGTCGTGCTTAATGAAATCCAAATTGTATCATGGAAATTTCCCAGCGAGATCACTAATAATAGAGAACGATCGACGTAATAACACGCTGGATTTAAGGAAAGAAAGTAATTTATTTGTACTGTCTAATCGGCCTTGTTTCATGATGATACTCACAGACTTTAATCACGCTAAAATCGCAACTGTTATATTCGTTCTTTTTACTCTGGCGCCGGTCGATTTACGCGAGAGGTGAAATCAGAGCATCGCGTGTAGAAAGCTAATTTCCTTCGAATTATATTCCCATTATGCCGATTAAAGTTGATATTGCAACATATTTCTATTATAACTCTGAATTCTGCAGTTTCATCTTTAATAATCTCTCCGATCTTCGATTATATTAGGCCAGGACTCTCTTGTACAATAACCTACCAACGAGTAATGTTTCTAAATTGACAAGTTAGAAATCACAGATTATAAATCTTTCTCTTCTAATCTCACAACTTTCTTTCAAATACAATCAATTTTATGATTTACGATTACAATCAACTAGTTTGTAATTTTTAAAATTGTGACCTGTAGAATCTCTTTTTTACTAAACGTTGCTAACTAGATCCATAATCAAATTAAATTTCGTATCATTTAATAGTACTTTCATATGACGACAAAAATTTCATACCGTGAAAATAAAACGCGGAGCCTGGTACAAAAAAAAAGAACAGGTTCGTTGAAAAGTAAAGATATTTGCAAATATTTTCTGTAGCCATTGTGTGTGAGTACTTGAGACACGAAGAATAACGTAACGCTGACAGACATCGACAGACAGGAACACGGTTGTCGAACCTTCATCGTGGAGACGCCAAGGTCGGGATAGGACAAGCTGTCGGTTTTTCAGTTGGCTCACCGTACAGCCGGCGACACACTTACGAGACGTTGACCTCGCGACCGGCTCCGTAAACACGGTGAATATCTTCATTTGCGTGTTTGTAGGCGTCCACGATGCCCGTATGCACGCGGAATAAGTGGGCAGCTGCAACGGCGCACAGCTCGAATCCTATCTGGGTAACCCGGTCCCAGAAACTCGTTCCGCCCTTCCGTGGACCACATTCGACCGTGTAAAACCCGTGTTCGCCCGGTCAGGAAGCGAACACATCCAAATTCTTTCTCTCTACGTAGCGACAGCTGAGCTCCTCCACGCAGGAACAGGAATTGTAATCGATACGGTGGTTGCGTTCACCAAGATACTCGCGTGTCTTCGATACTCTCTGAGATAATTCTCATAAGGAATAAGGATGTTATGGGTAATTTATTGGTGGATTATTACTATCGTGGAACTTTCTTCAAAATACTGAAGTTCGTAAAAAAAACTATTTACGTTGTGAGGCTGCTTCAGCCCACTAAGCATCAAGCGGTAGTTTATCATAATGTTATATATACTTCGACTTTCTTAAATTTCATAAAATTGTGAGAGAAGGTAACAGTAATAACGAGGAAAAAGGTATTGAGAAAATTCCTGGAATTTATTTTTAAGAATTTTCATAAAAACTCTTTATATTGAATTATGTTTTTAAGGTGTTCGGTGAAATCTCAAAGCACAATTTTAATTTTGGTTCTATATACAATACGAGTTCATTCATCAATATCCACATATACTGTATATTGGAAAGCTAAAACGGAACGAGAAATTCGTAGGACGAAACGAATAAAAAGTAGTTGGCGACTTGCTCATTTTATGTGGGTCACCCGGTTCCAAAACTTGTTTCGTCCTTTTAAGGATCTTCCAAGTCCAGTTTCGTCGAATTCTGCAGGAAGCAGCGAAATGTCGCGCGACGAGATTCTTTTCGAACCAATGTCGCTGTTCTTGTAACGAGTCAACACTCGCGAAAGAATTATAAAATTGCACACGTAGTAAATACCATGCGAGTAGTATTTTTTTATGTACAAATGTAACATAGTCTTAAAAGTATTTATTTGCAAAGCGTGTTAGCGTCGAAGCAATAATAATATAACAACACGACACCGGATACCATTGACCCAGATATACTCTACAGTGATTTGCCTGATCTATTAGCACAATAAATCATCAAAGTACGATTATTACCGTTTCAAAGAGCTTGGTTCACCTGCTAATAGCGGTCTGAGGCTAACACGCAGGTTTCGTAAACGAACCTTAACGCCCCCGTTCGAATTGTAAACTGGTACGTTGCCTTTGTTCCAGACTTCTCTCTTCCAACCGGCTACAAATAGCCGTTAATGCTACTCATTTCGAACAATTGTTAAACGCAAAAAGATACAAAAGTCACATACGAGTGAAATTCGAGTTTCATTGTGTCGTACAGAAAATGCTGTCGTGATTGAACATATACGGACAAGAATAGAAACAATGCACTTGTAGCCACTAGAGGCGAACCTATTAAATTAGATTGGGTCACTGATAATGATACCGATGCCGGTTAGACGGTGTTGTAATTATTTCGCGACACTGGTACCGTTGCTGGTTACAGTTAACTAACATCTACACGAGTTTAACGATAATTTAATTTTCGACGTGTAAAATGGTAGATAATTATAAGATTAAGAAGTTTTATGTAAATTTGTGTTTTTCTGAACGTAACTAAAGAAGTGAGAGAGAAATAAAGATTTGTTTCGAGTTTCCTTATTTCGTATATTTATATGGATACTTTTCAATATTATATAAAATACGTAATGATTAAACATTCTAATCAGCGTTATATCTTTTCTGCGAATCGAAGGAAGAGCATGTGTCAGATGACACATTTGACATCGACTCAGATCAAACAAGCTGTCTTATTAACATTCAACTTTCACTAGTCAGTTTAAAGATAAATCCACTTGCATCCTTTGTGTCTTCGATCCAAACTGATATTTTAGTTAAATTCTATGTTTAATGACCCTCTTGCTGTATATAAAATAAGACTTTAAAGACAAGAACCGTCACAAAGAGTCTTTTAAGTAAAGAGACTCGATAAATATAAAATAAGTAATTCGTGTTGGTTATCAATTTAATTCTTTATTTTTTAATTACAAACTCGAAAATCATTGAATGACCAAAAAATCGATGAGATCCCAATGTAACTCGATAACAGGGGATTCTTAACGTATTAACTTGTTCTCGATATAGATACGATATCGGTATTGGAGAGCGGAAAATGATAACGGCGGAGCTCTCGAATCGTGTCGATCGTGTCCCGCAAACCATCTGTACACTTTCTCCGCTACGATCGGCGGGAACACAGGGAGATCTAGATTCCGACAAACGGAGAACGTGAACTTTCGAATGCGTAGGTTACCTCTTGTGTCACCTTTCAGGATCATTACCTCCGATGTCGTGAAGTCGAGGGTCCGCCTGCGTGGTTCTCTACAGAACATTCTCCAATGTGCCATTAATTGAGTTCTCGGAGTTCTTGTGAATGCTATGTGAAAGATCGTGGCATAATTCTCCTTTCGCTTAGTTGCCAACCGATCGACTTTCATCACGAGTAGAATACTAATATCTATGTAAATTTATATTTTTACGATGTAGATTAAGGAAGTAGAAGCTAGATAGTCACCGTGCCAGAAGTTTAAAATCAATACGTGTTTTACAGCATTGAAGAATTTGAGAAAAGCTCAGCTCAGAATTCTATCGATCTAGAAAATTCTTTTCTTAAAAATCTATCAAAGTATGGAAAATTATCATTGAACTCTAAGAATTTAGAAAGAGAACAGCTGAAAATTCTGATAGATCGGAGAATTTCTGATCAACGATGTATTTTATCCTGTAAATATCATTTTGAATATTTTGTATATTTCTACATATTTACATTTACCACAAATACACAGACATCCGTAATGTATTCGCGAGAACCGTGAGTATTCGCGATATGAAATCGAAAACTGTGTCACAGTTTTAGAAAGTCTGAACGTAATATGGGCGACCGTTCTACCCTTGGTTGCGGTACTTCTTCGAAAGGATGAGTCGAGTCGAAAGGGGAATCCTCGTCGAAGAGAAAGTGCACGTTTGCTTATTAAATATTTTATACGCGTCGTAATTATTGACTCGCTTACGAACCTCTTCTTACGTAAAGGCTAACAATTTCAGCGAGAGAGGATCTAAAAGAGAACATATATCTCGACAGATCGATCGGTTAGATAAACTGGCTGGAGATTGTTCAATTCCGTACGTAACAAAGTAACTACACCGTAAATAACTTCACTGGCAAGAGATGCGCTCGTTCGTTTATTTGGTCAGACGAAAAATACTTGGAATTGATACGATAAAAGATCAGAGTATTCCTCGTTTCTAAGTTTTTCCTTGGTAAAACGTTTCTTACTTTATTTATAACGATGTGGAATTATTTTTTCGAAAGAACAAATTTTTACGACGAGAAGAAGTGTCTAGAAACGACAGTCGTAAAACGAATTGTTAACGGCGTGAGAAGGAAGAGTGAACTAGAAAAGGAGGTATAAAGACGAAGGGAAGCAGAAATTATTTGACAGCCGGGTTCCACTGGCCAACTAATCTAAATAAAATAAATGACGACGGAAAAGCATGCAAAGGGTGTTTCTCTAAGCTGCTCCACTACACGTCTTTATTGGTTTCCTTTCTGCGAATTTTTGTTCCTTTTCTGACTCTTCATCCTGCCTACTAAACGCAACCGTAGAAGCACTCTATACTCGGCTTGATATCCATCCTTGTAAAATGGCATCGCTAATATTAAAAGGTAGGAGATACTTATCAGAGCATAAAGTAACTAACCTTTATAAAGTTCATTTCTAAAGAAAGGGGAAATTCTTTGACGGATAAAAATATAAAAAACGAGATCAACATGATGCAAATAACTCAGTTCGTAAGGAAACTGAGTTCTTCTATTGATTTTCAGAGACCAGAGTTTAGATCGTATAACACTATGAAGATACTTGAACCTTTCAGAGTAGAATTGAAAAAATCTTAATCAAAAATCTGATGATAGTATATTCTATTGCAAAAAAATTCTAAATAGAACATTGCAGTCCTGCATCTGCATGTGTAAAATACAATATCAAAGAAACCGCTACAATGAATAACCAATCAAGCCAAAGGAACAAGAACGAACCAAGGTATCTGTTAGCAGAAACAGATTAGATCATCGAAGCAACCTATATAAGACCACGCACCCTACAACGGTCAGAAAAGGAACAAATTTAGACATTCCAATTTACATTCTAAAAACTGAAAAAAGAAATCCTCAGCAATATATTTGGCGAAGCGAGCCGAAGAAGATATTTCCTGCGTAAAATGGAAGTGACTATACTTCGTCGCTCCTGTTTCGAACGCGATTCCCACCGTTATAATTTCACCTGAGGGTGAGAAGATGATGCAAGTCTATTAACCGAATTTATAGAGGGCTTCGAGGAATCGAGATGCAATTTCGAGCGTCCTCCCGCAGCGTAGGACGTGGTAGAAACTCCCTGTATCGGCTCTAAGAAAGGCACGAGATACAAGGGAGCAGAGAAGTGGTAGATGAAAAAAGAAAGGAACTCAAGGAGCCAAGCAGATAGGAAGAAAAGGGAGGACGGAGGTTCTAGGAACCGTCGTGCTCGCGCATCTTCATTATCCTCGTTCAGGGCCTAAGGGCATCCGTGTATACAACGGTAGAACCGTGCTTGGACTCGATCAATTAGCGTACAGACTTCGTGATCCGAAAGCGCAAAAACGAGCAAACGAAGATACACGTGCAGATGCACTTTCCGCTTATGAAAGTAGCGAACGCTGTGCAGTCCTTTCTCCCTCGTTTCGCTAACGAACCCGTGTCGCGATACCTCGCGAAACGGTTTCCTAACTTCCAATAAATTTCTACATGAAGATCTACCAGTTACGGATTTGATTTATATCAACGTTACTTTCTGTATACCAAGAGAATCAAGCACTCGAAAATGCTAACGTTTCCTTCCTAATTATTTTTGTTTTATTACGAAAAGAAGCAGAAGAAGTTCGTCTTTTTATTGAAGTAATTGAGATCTCCGTATAGAGATTATTTCACAATAGGTCGTACATTATACGTAATGAAACAAATTACAAAAGAGAGAGAGAGTCAAATTTTGATGAAATATCTTCATCTAAAAAGGCCAACCAGCTCGCTACGGAAGTTACTTTCTTTATAGTTCTCGTTAAACACGTCATTGCGTAATTGCAGTTAAGAAAATCAAAACATCGGCTATTCTTAGGCAACGTGTAAAAAATTAGCGTAATTACACGAATACGACACACGAGAGAATAATTAACCACGCGACGAAAGAATCGGCGCACATCATTTCAACCGGTTTACGCGTTGGTTAAGTGAAATGAGTCACGAATTCAGGTGCTCACCTGAAAACACACGGTGTATTCAATAGTTGACACACGCTGACGAGTAATGCGGCACGATGACAAGCGACTATAACAAAGAATGTCCTCGTACCACATATGCATACCAAAGAAAAAATATAGTTTGGTTCATAATTGGTTGGTAATTCCAATAGTGTAGAATAGCCAATGACTTTTTCTTTAAGTAATTATTAAACTGTGAATATTTATTCATCATGAAAAATTAAACGACGCCAAAATGCATAGAATATACATGAACATATTAAATATCCGAAATAAAATATTCGATGTGATACTTAATAGGTGAAACAAATCTCTACCTAGGTCCTACTTTTATAATTATTTTACCAAAAATATAAGTTTGCATAAATATATATCCACAGACCAGTAATGATAGAGACACAAATTGTAATTCACTCGTAATAATAAAACATTAACAAAACAATAATGTAGACGGTTATACCAAAAGTCGGGACACGCTAATGACACAGTGCCAAGGCAACAGAGAAACACCGCCCAAGTAACAATGGATACAGTCATATTAATAATCTCCAGCTAGCTCAAGAAAATATAATAGCACAGGGCTAACAATAAGAACATAATAAATTACTTGAAGATCCTGATGTACAAGTCGAACAACTCTTAGGGCGTGGGACGAAGCATAATCAAGTTATGAACGCAAATGTTACGATCGCAGATTCGAATGACTCGGTCAAGAATTATGCAGAGCACACAGACCTAGATAGAATTAGCCCTAAGGGCCGAGGAACCAGTCTAGGACGTACTCCGACTGTGAGTCGAGGGATCCGACAAAGGCCTATCCTTCGAATCGAGAGACCCACTCTGGACCAGCCATCTAGGACCTGAGGCGATTGTGCAGTCATGGTGTCTGGCAACCTCTGACCTCTTGGTCCGGATTGAGTGTCTCGACCCTAGGGTTGGTCCTGTTCGAGTATCTGATCTCACGACTGATCCTGGGCGGATTTCCGTACTTAAAATTGGCACTGGTTGAATCTTTGGTCGCAGAATTTGTCCTGACCAAGTTCATGGATTCAATTTATGTAATTCTTGAAATTTGATTAACTTTCGCTTGATACTGCTGAGTCATAGGAAACTGATAAATGGATAATAACTGAAGATCACAGGTAAAGAATATAATAAGCAATTTTTATATCTTATTGATCACTTCAGAAATAATTTTTCGCTCGATTGTTTCTAAAATTTTATATATTTACCAGCTATCTTCAGAAAATTTGTATTTGTGAATCTAACGAGTTGTTCTATATTTTACACTGCGAAACATGCCACGTTAAATAAAATCATGCTCAATGATATGAATCCATAATTAAATTTTTCGATGTAGGAGTACCAATGCTACGTTTCTAAGTGAACAAAGTCCGACATATAAAAATATGGTCCGCATTGCATTAATACTTTCAATAATTAAACTGGCTTTAGTCTTTAATCAAATCTTAACGATACCGTTAAGTCTTACGATACCATTCTGATCATAAGACAATAGACGTCATAGTTATTTGTATCAACACCATATCGATATAATTATCTATCGACACACGTTATTAACTATTACTTACGCTATCATTAGAAAGTGTCCATACGTGTTTAACGCCCGTTTCCATGCACCGTATTCGATCTTAAATCGATCAATTCGTCGTGTTGGCTTTACAGCGTTGGCTTTGCAGCGTTAGCTTTAGCAACGTCCCGTGCGTCGCAATGAGATATCGATCCA
Source organism: Bombus pyrosoma (assembly GCF_014825855.1). Classification (NCBI taxonomy): domain Eukaryota; kingdom Metazoa; phylum Arthropoda; class Insecta; order Hymenoptera; family Apidae; genus Bombus; species Bombus pyrosoma. The sequence continues at coordinate 2,588,282 of NC_057781.1, forward strand.
GAAAACGTGGGCGTATTAACAGCACGGTCGCACGGTAATGGAACCGTTCAAAGTCAATTGCCCGTTTCTACAAACAGCTAGATACAATTCTTATTACCGGCACGCGTGCACGCCAGACAAGCGCGATCAGTGGACGAAGTTTAATACTGCTTCGATCACAGACGATTTCATAACCGTGACCACCTTACAGTAACGCGGCTGGTGACTTCGATGCTCGCACAAGCGCTGTTTATCTCACTGCACACCGTTGAGTTTCATCTTCACCGAGAATTATTAAAACTTTAAATTTACGACAATCTATGGTAATTTGTCTCTGTCGGTGTCATGTTTGGATGAAACAGTAGTAACGTTACAATTTCTGTCCAAAATGACACAGCTGGAAACTTCAACGCGAACAAAGGCACGATTTTGTCATGACAGATCGTCGAGCTTAATTTTCACTGGATTCATCTTTCAGGTTAAGAAAGTATATGATAATATATTACCATTGGTGTCATGTTCTTGTCAAAGGACATTATTATAAGCTTTCTGTCCAAAGCAACGAGACGAAGATCACAATGTAAGTATAAGCGCAATCTTCTCGCTGGACACTGTCGAGTTTTATCTTCACTGAGAATTCAATCTTTAAATTTATAAGAGTTCGTGGTAATTTGATGGTGTCGTGTCTGTATGACATAATATCTGGCCAAAGTAACGCGACTGGACTCTTCAATGTGGGCACAAGCGCGACGTTTTCGTGGTAGGTCGTCCAACTCGATCTTCACCGTGTTCAATTTTTCAGTTCAAAAAGATATATGGTTATTCATTACTGTTAGTGCTATATTCGCGCAAAAAAATAACGATATCATACTTTTTCTATCCAAACGTAAATGTGAGTGTTATATGAGGACGTTGAGGAATGTTATGACGAAGAATTGTTCATTGATGACGTGGCTATTGAAATACGAACGACACGATTATTCCGCGATTTGTCATAACGATATATGAATTAAAGCTTCGAGTCGATCTGTGATTCCTTACCAATGACAGTTCTGAACCGTATAATTATGAATCGATAATGTCATCGAACCGATGACGAAGCAGGGAGTCCAGATTGGATGTATCACAATCGGTCGTTACCGATACTGATTTTCAATCATTTACTATGCAACTACGACAACTAGAAGTTTCCGAATCGCCAAAACGATTATAGCTAGATTATAGTTCACAATAATGGTGAACATCTGGTTAGTGGAGTAGAATTTCTTAACATTCTAAACTCCCCTTTAATCGAATTGTAAATTACTATTATTGTAATTATTATTATTTGTAAATCCTCGTTAATTTAATTAGATCAGTAAAATATACGGTTATGAAATTCATATCTAAAGATTTAGTTTAATGTTAATGACAGTTTAACGGTTTCACGGATTGTGAGTTTAACACAGCGAAAGCGAAAAGTTCGTTGAAGACAAGAAAATCATCGTTTTCTCTATTCTTTTCGATGATAATGGGGTGTACGGTATTTAGATGCATGAGTTATACCGTTAGGTAACGATATAATTATCGTGGACAACTAGGAGAAACTGAACCTTAAAAGTTTAACTTGGTTTATGATCCTGAAATTGCAAGCCACAGAAGAAAGTACTTTCGTTAACATCGTCTTTACGCTCACTGATTTCAGTTATGAACATGAGGGACCGTCGTGAAAGAACCGGCAAGAACTTAACTGTACTTTGTACCGAGAGAAAACGACGCTGGTATTATTCAGAAAAAAAAAGATTTCTGTTTTCTAGTTGATACAGCGTGACAGTCGAAATAAAGACGTATGCTATTCTGCAATGTAAGTACATTACTTATATAATCAGAGACGAACTGAATTCTAATTCGTAATATTCCGAAAGCGGATAACATTTATATTGTGCAACTTTTTTTACTTGAAGTTCCGAGTTTACTTACAGTTATTATATAACGGATGTCATTCTTGTATTTTTAAATTATTCCATGTCACGTTATATTTATGTTCATATTGTATACCATTTTGTGGTATCATAAATACATCGCATTTTGTCTTTTCAAATTCCTATTTACCAAAACATAACTTCTCAAATCATAAATTAAACGACTGTCTCTCCTATAAAATATTGGTTTCCTAAATGCCACACAACTAACCCATAAAACTTCTATCAAAGGAATCAAAATGAAAAATATATGAAAAAGAATATAATATAAAAAGGAAAACAAGCTTCGATCCGTATATTTCATTCATCATCAATCATTCAACACAAAAAATCATTCAAATTCCTAAAAATGCATTGTTAACCATTCTGTTCATCTAGCGTTAAGAGGTAAACGAAGACAAATCGTCTTCTTAAATCACATGATCGAAAACATTCTTAACGGTAATGTCTACAGATTTTTATGTTCAAATTCATATTCTTTTCATAATATAATTAAAAAGGCACAGATTCTACAGAAAATTGTTTTACCTACCAAGTATTATAGAAAGTATCGTATTGTGGGTATTCTACATATTTTTTTAATATTGTATACATTGCTTTGCAATTTTACACTTTCAAATTTCCTAAAAATGCGTAAAAATCCGCTGTCCAATGACGTCCCTCAAATCCTCGATTTCTGCGCGTTTTCAAGCCCGCCTTTTTCTTAAGGACCTGAGAGATGAGCAGGATTGGAGCGCTAGTGCACGCGCGCATGCACATCGGTGCGCATATTCGCGGTGCATCGGTGCATACATGCGTGTCGAAGGAGCTGCAACGCTTGGCGGCGGTGTAACAGCGGGTCCGTAGGTGGCTTAGTGATCTCATGTTTCATATTTATACTCTCATCTGCATATTACGAGCGGGGTGTGCCTAGGTGGCTGCTAGCCGCTCTCGCATGCACTGACAGCTGGAATGCGCTGGATTAGATTGCCCAGAGCGTTTCTCTCATAACCTGCCGTGAATACGGTGTTCCTTACTCCCTGCGACAGCCATTCTTCCATGGAGGAAACGTTTTCTCAAATGACGGCCTCGATGATAAATCTATTTGATTTCGTCGTTGCTAGATTCTCTGTTGTATACGTACTCATATGACCCTGGCAGAGTTTAGGTTACAGATCGGATAAGGGATGAAACGTTATCTTATCTCTAGAACAAAGGATGCAGTTCAGCTCAAACATGCCTAAGCCTTTTCATAGCGATCTAATTTTTCCTTTATTTGCGATATAAATTGGAAAACCAACGTATTAACCAAATTTTTAATTATCGTTAACCACTTTCAGAAACCAGCCATATTTGGAAAAGAATGTGGGACAGTATCGAAATTTAAAATTACTCTTTCGAGAAAATGATAGACATTTAAACCGTTTAGAACTCGCATCGATCAAGTCCATAAATTGAGAAGTACAGATAAGTGATGATGTTACAAACACTTAGAACGTATCATTATTTGTGCTTCTTAAGTACCGAAGATTGATCATCCACTTACATAACGAGATTAAGAAATTAATAAATGGTGGAGTTGATTACGAGTACTTTGGCTTCTCAGAGATTCACATCTAGGTTAAATATCGGATTGCAGAGTCTGAACTTTCGGTGTACAAAGAATTCTTTCTATTTAGACGAAGGAAGATTCTCGTGTGAGAAACGATTTCTCTAACTCGCGGATCGAAGAACGTTGATCGGGGAAAAACGCATCGCGTTTCCCTATTTCTTACCTAAAGCATTACGTTACGCATCTCGGTTTCGTTTCTCGTGAATAACGATTAACCTGTTTTCCACAATTAACGGGACCGTGTCTGGTTTTCAATTAACAGTTGCTACAAGGGTAAGATTCAATCGTCACGCGACCGGATAGACTTCGCAGCCTTAAAGGGAATACAATGTCGAAAGGGGAAAGGAAGCGGGGGAGGAGAGAGAGATATCTTGCTGCAGTGTCTATGCTTGTTTAACGAATGAACGCGTATCGCGTGCAATTACATCGCAATTTGTCGCGACGATATTACCGCATGTTCATTGGACCACTTTTATCGCCTTGAATTTCAATGCCAATAAAGACAGTCGATGCCTGCTTCCGTATAATTCAGAGAAGAAATTGGAAACGTCCGTTTTCACAAAAATTAACAACGAGTAAACGTCGAAGATAGTATCTCAACCGAGCATACAAACTTTTAAGCAAGAAACAAATATTCAATTATGTAAACGCTATTTACGCAATCGTTACTGCTGTTTCGAAGTCATATTCACATGTGCGAATGACGATATTTCGCAACCACAAAATATACATGTATACATGTATCATACAAGTAATAATCAAGATAAAAATGTAAGTGATAGAATCTTAATACATCTGATTTTTTCATGCCACAGCAGTCGTATTAAATTATTAAACGAAAAGCAAACAACAATGCTTGTTCATAAGAAAATATATTGAACAAGAAGCAAATGCCAATGATTGTATATCCATCTGGTTTGATTTTCTGTAATTACTTTCTATTTCATTCGACATTTCAATAGAAGATTCGCCACGAAGACATTACAACCGTATAGGTGGATACGACAAGGATTCGAAAGAAACGAACAATTTTTAAAAACGTGACGCGTATTTGAATCGATACGTATTGGCAATCTTGTTACTTTTCTTCAACCGTGTACCATTAAGACAAAATTTCACGATTGGCATTGAAACACCAGATAGAAAAAGAGCGCGGCCAAATTCGTATCAGTGGCAGATCCAATTTCTGAATGCAAGAAACGATTGCATCTAGAAGAATCGTAAGAATATTATGGTTCACGAGCGACCGGTGCATAGACCACAACAATTTTTCTGTCGGACTCGTTGAACCGGAGTGAAATGTTACCTCTCCCTTGCTCGCTCCTCTCGCTTAACCGCGGTGTAATGTTACTACGTAAAGGTGCACTCCATAAAATCCCATAAAAGTTGCCGCAACTAGCCTTTCAGAAGACTGGCACGGACGGAAAATATGGATTTTTATCTTGGGCCGCGACGTAACGCGTGCAGAAATTTTAAATATGGGGTGCACATGGGAGCGATAAATTTGCTCGAACAGCAACCTACGATATTGAACTTTATGCTAGCGATACGTATAAGAAACACAAGTTCGCTGCCAGTAAAAATTCCCTGTTCTGTTATGTTAACACTTTTTATGGCATTTCAGATCGTGTATATTAAAGTTCTATTATTAGGGAGCTAAACTATAAAGTAGAAAGTGAAACGTTTAAAATTGAAGAAACTACGTCATAAAAACTGTCTCGCATGTCGAAGATTCAAATATTTTCCAACCAAAAGTAATTTCATTGAATCTAAATATGTAGATTTACGTAAAGAAAAAGATGATTTGTAGTGGCATTTAATTTCTCATCACTGAATTCTAATTATCGTGAAATTAATTATTGTTGTTTTTTAAGACACTGCCGTGAGATGCAGATAATTGAAAGACACTCTATTCAGTCTTTCTCCTCGGATAAAATAAAGATTTAATTGCCGTAAAAAGGAATAAGATCAGAGGAAAGTAGCGGAATATCTCGAATCGTGAGCAACATCATCTAGTCTTCTCCCAAGTTGACCATCCTTCTCCTTTCTCCCGCTACGTCGACAAAAATTTCTCTTTCATTATTTCCAAAACGACTGTAATTACGCGGGCAATATTCTTCGAAACAAAAAAATCCAAGGCTATAGCGGTATTCTGATTGTCATCTCATAGATTGAACCTTAATACGTGCTTGTTCAACCGACTCTTAAAGGTGAATGCACTGATCATACCACGCAAGAGGAGATCAGCTTAACGGGCAAAGAAAAATTACGAGGTTATTTCTTAACAAATGATGAGTAACAGAGGAAGAACGGAATAAAAGACGAGAAGACTTAGATGTAACTTCAGAAAATAGCTGCCTTTTTAATTCAATAAGATAATATTAACTTCATACGAAAATTAGCATATTTATCCATTCAACTTTCAAAGCAAACTAATTTAATTATCAATTTGATTTAGCAAAACAAACACGACCTAATTATCAACTGGATTTAGTTTTCGAAGCACGAATGATTTAATTATCAACTTGAAGCTTAATCAGTTCGTTATTATTCAGAGCAACTATTCAGAAAAAAGAAGAACATAGATGTCAATGATAGTGATATTAATAGCCATGCAAAGCACTAGAATACAAGATCAGGAATCTTCCTCGGAAGTGTCGTTAAGCGAGACAACAACAAAGTTGAGAAAATCAACATAATGACCAATGTGCTTCCAGCCAAAGGCAGGAAGTATTCTTTCGAACAGAGATGAGAGAAGAGAACGTTACTGAAGATCGCAACAAGAGCTAAAAATATGCAAGAGGAACGATTCTCCTCTTCTTTTCCATTCTTTTCTCATCGAACGAGCCAAATTAATTGCTCGAAGCTAATGAAGCAACTCCCTTCGAACAAAACAATCCTTCTTGCTCGATCAGTTCATTGAACTCCCCCAGTTAGTTACAGGGATGATCAGCTCATTAATTGTTCGAAATTAACAAGCTGATTCGAAAGATGCGATCATTCGGAGTCTCATCGACCGATAGAACATTCACCGCAACTTTAATGAAAATTTACTGTTCATTTTTTAACTCTTATATTTCCGACGAACTAGCTTATATCCTCTTGCTTTCTTTTCTAGTCGTCTCCAACGTTATCTACGAGCTCGTGCTGTTACGCTCCATTTAACATAAGCTGAAATTAGATGCTGTATATTACCTTTTTTGTTCAGTAGAAATGTATAGAATATCGCTTAAAGACGGGATATCTCATATGAAGACCGCAGGTGAAAAGCATATGAGTCACATTTCCTGTCTTTCATAGAAGAGCAACTTTGAAGTTCAATACGTTGTTAACCAGTTTCATGCTAAAACTATCTTTCTATTTGATTTTGAGGCTGTGCGTTTTTGTCGCCCTCTTAAACGTTCAAAAAACATTAATAACATTACTTATACAGACTGATATTAATTAAATTAAACTTCCAAAGGGGCCTATATCTTCGAATCTATCAGATTATTCCCTTCTTCAATTCCATAATTTCATATTACAATACTTCTTTTCAGCCACCAAGTGATATAAAAGTCAGATAGTTAACGAAAATGTACCTATTGTACTCTTGTAAAAAAAGAAGGTAATAAATTCGATATGCCCGAAAACCCAGTTCAATGCTACAGTGACGTAATCCGTTTATCAAGCTACGATTAAAATGCGATAAAATTCAACAAGATAATCGGTGCCCAGAAGGAACGTATAAATCAAGAGAAAGGTCTGACCAGGGCATATCATGCGCAACGTACGAGGATTACGCGGATAATAAGGATCCCAGGGTGAATAATCGTGCCCCTCCGGATCTTTGCGACGCGCTTTAAACGTTAACAAGTAACGAAACTCCCCTTATCCTCTTAGACGAGAGAACCCCGCCAACATCACTGCTTACTTCCAGCTTGCTTCGAGCTTAGTCCGAGAGACTAAGTGCGCCAAGTGTCTAAGCTACTCGGAGAGGGTTGCAAGAAACACGCGGACGAAACGCTAAACTCGGCGAAAGGATTAATGTTCCCATCCTGCGAGTGGCATTGTGACGTTTAAGAGGACCGTGAATCGCGGCGTGCCATGCATCACTCCTAGCTGCTACAATATGCGTATGTACACAAACCGCGGTTGCATCTAAGCTAAGGCGAAGTTATATTAATGGCACCGCCATTAGTTCCACCGTAGGACACTCGCATGCTTTGCGCGGTAAGAACGCCTCTGCTTTCTACCGTCTCCCTTTATGCAAGCTTCTTCCTGTTCGAGTGTCTCTCTCTAGTCTCTTGTCTGTGCTCCTCGACCCTTCTTCTCTGTTCGATAGAATTTGCAGGTCTTTCGAATTGCTTCTTCACTTTTGTAGCAGACTAGGTTTAAGTTGTTAACGCAGTGGTGGAATTATAAGTTTGTCAATCAGTTTGGAGATACGATTACAAGTTCGAAGATGATTTCCTATTTGAGATATGAAATTATTTGTAATTAGAAGCGAGAATTTAAGAGGGGGCCTGTGGCAGTAGTATTCTTCGAGATTCCTTTCGTATCCAGTGTGAGAAGGTGTGGAGCTATGGAATGTTCTCTTAAAAACATATAGAATATTAATCGAGGAGTTTGCAACAATATTTAAGTTGTATTTATTGGAAGAAGAGGAAAGATATATGTTTCGTATTCAAAAGTTGTATGGCTAAAAATGCAAAAGTTCAATACTACGAATATTAGTCGGTTATGTATTATATTATGAATTATGACAGGCTTGACAAAGTGATTAGTGAAACGTGTTAACTTTGTGTTGTGTTAAAATTTTTAAATGATGACCTCCGTGCCATGAAGCTAGTATTTTCCTTGATTCTACTTTTATCTTTAGAATCTACTCGTCAAAAAACTATGATGTGTCATACAGAAGAAGTCACGAGTTTGCTGTGCTCTAAAATGAAGTTTAGCTCCGTAAAATTTCTTAAAATTATGCACCATGGGCGTGTAAAAATCAGAGCAGGGAACGAAGGGAACTGAATTTGATGATACGCTTTCTTCAAACATTTCCTTTTCGGGTCGGTGCAGACTGAGAACGTAATCAATGTCGGAACGATTCTATCGTGGCTCTTATTTTCTTTAGCGCTCGAGGATTTGCCTCACAAATCAGAATCAGTCCCGAAGCGAAATTTGGATTGTATCTGACGGCAGACAGGACGAGACGAGAATGAATTTAACTTTCGATGAGTCACGAGCTGAAAGACAAAACACACGAAGAGAATCCTTAGATACGTTCTTAAGATAGAGCTTTCGACGCGACGTTTACTCGCGAATCGGGCATAAAATCTCACCATTTACGTGTTTCGCTATCCCATTGTGCTTTTTTTTCGACAACTAATCGGCTATATCGCAAATCAGACAGCTAAACAGGCAGTTCAAAGTATTCCGGCGAACCGCAAAAGCAAAAAAATCTCCTCACCTGACATGGTAGCGATTTCATTTTCGGCTTCACTGACGTTAAAACCCTGTAGAAGCATCTCGCTACCCGTCTACTGTTTGCAATCCGCTTGTTCAGCTCGTACGATTCGTTGCATCGTGATCGAAGTCCACGCAAATTCGTTTCGCTTCAGCTCACTGACAAACTGCTAAACATCTTTAACTCACGACCAGAACAACTGCCCTAACCAATGGTTTTTTAGAAAACAAAATTAATGTTGGGTTACAAGCAAATTCTTACTTAGGAATATAAAATAAAATAGTAAAAAGCATAGTCTTTCCGAATAACTTTCAGTTCTCTCAAACCTGTGTTTATTTAGTAAAAAATTACTTTCTCAACTTTTCAACGATTCACATAGAATTCTTCCATATTTCTGAATAATACTGCAATTTTATTAAGTTTCAAACGTACAACTGTTTTGCGACGTATAGCCAAATGCGGTACCTTGCAATACCAAATTTCTCTATGAATATTCTAAAACGAATAAATATCTGATATAAAAATCCACGAAATTTTCGATCGCTCGCCATCCACGTAAATTCTCACCCTCGCGCTAAATATTTCTCAGCCGAAACATCCCCAATCAAATGCTCGATTGCCAAATAGCCCGTGGAAGGAGTACGTTCCAATTGACAATTTCCAACAACAAGATCAACACACGTAGCTACGGAAGAGCGATCAGTACTAGGTCATTCCTTGAATAATATTGAAGATCTTTTATTGTGACCAGCCTACTCGAGGAGAATCGATAGACGTGTAGCTATTACAAGAGGAGTCGCTGCAGGCGGAGAAGATATCTCGTGCATACCTCACCTAGGACGATCGAGTTCATTGTTGGACCTAACCTTCGATAATGCCTTTGTCCCTGTCCTCTTCTTTTTCTCCGTTTTGTACGAAGCTATCCATTGTTCCGAGTCAGCGTAATTAGTAGACCTTGAGGGATAATCTCTTCGTTCAACGACTCGTGTCTTAGCGGGAGACACGATCCCTTCATTCGTGACTTTCAGACAGTTTGATGAGGCAGATAAGCCTGCTCGGATGAATGCAGTCGTATCCTTCAGCTATGTTTTCCGTTGCTGTCCATCCTTGTGGACCTGGTGTGATTTTAATTTCTTGCTGCGGAGACATGAGATGCCTGAGGTCTGAATCGACCAGTAAATACATATACACGTATGGAAAGTATGTAATAAATATGGAAATCCGTTTACAACGTAAAAAACAAGTATCTAGTTAATATACTTAGTTATCTCTTTAAAGTGTGTAAAACTTGCTTTAAGCAAGTGTGGAAAACTTGTTTCAATGAATATACCGTTTACAAGAGTTTTCGACCAGCTACGTTACTGATCTTTCAACCACAGCTACAAAGTGCATTTTTTGGAAATGTTTTATATACTGCTCCATGGAATGGAATCTTTAGGTATTCTTTTTGTGTGTTGCTTTTTATTTTATGATTTTTTATGACGAATAAGTTTGCTGAACGTTCCGCAATATGTTGAATACGTATGAAGTCACTTAGAAAGAAAAACAACTTTTGAAACGCCGGAAACAGAATGACAGAAAGTGTGAAATGAATTTATTACAACATTATTCGACAGTGTTAAACATTATGAAATTCCCTTATAAAAAAAATTCATTTTGTATTCATTATTTCATTATTCATTATGTATAATATTTTTCCATAGAATTATATAACATTAATTTTTCCAAATATCTTTAATAGAAAAAATCGGAAAATATTAACACAATGCTCGGAACCACTGAAACTCTTAAATATCCACGATAAGAGGATTTTAAATTTTACGATGAATACTCAATTATTTTATTTCGTCTGTTATCCAGCGGCGAATCTTGGCACAAACGATCGTCTAATTACGTTCTATTTCGTTCGGCCGCATCCAAAAGTAGCCCGGCTTTGTATCCCACTTTTGGATGAAAATAATCTATCCGCGGATCTACAGCACGGTCCCACGATTTCTACATCGTCCGCTGCGTTCATTAGGACCGGAGATCCTCGCCACGAGCACGGTGCCATGAGAAAATAAAACGAGATAACGAGGAAAACGGAAAGCAGATAATAAGTAGTCGAAAGAACGTGGAAGGTTCTCGAAAGGGGGAAGCGGTCCTGAAGATCGGCGAGATCGTACCGCCTCCATTGCATTAAATATACAAATAATGGAACATTCTTTAGTTAAAAAGATATTCTGAAAAGTTTTCAAAAATTTGTACTATCTGCCCCAAAGATATAGACTTTTGAAAAGAATCACTCTCTTTGCTCGAGGAAAACGTCTAAAGAAAACAAAGATAACCCAAAGTCATATCAGGCACAGAACATACTTTGAAGAATACTGTATTTAATTAATAAAATAATGACCACTGATGGTTTTTAAATTACAAGACGTGTATTATTATAATTATGCATTATTCCTTTCCCGTCTCTTTTTCTTAATATTTGAATGTCTAACAATCGCGCGAAGCATATGACGTGAATTTATGAATACTCGGTATATCAGGATTTATTTGTCTGTATTTATGCGTTAAATTTCGCCTGCAGCTCGACTGTGACTTACATTTACGACGCAATTTATTACTTTGAACGGACAATAATGTTTTTACTTCTAACACGTAATAGTCTTTTGTCTCTCTTCTTTTTAATCAAAATCGCTGCCCAAAATGATCTTGTATAATTTATCTTAAATAATACGTCTGTATGTAAAGGTGAAACTCGATGATATATTTTTATACGAACGAAGGAATTTTTTTGCTTGAACAGATGTTTCAACTTCTTCGCGTGGAAGTAAGTGCAAATTCTATACGTATAATAGCACCCACAATCGTGGTCCCTCGATTCGCATCTCCATAATAATCCGTTTCGTGGAAGTTGAACGGCTCGTTTACGATGGATCTTCTACCTGCAGCCTTGAGGTGGAACGATCCATTCCAATTTGGCGATTTGCCGAACGCACGTCTGACATCACGTGCTTCGAGTCATCACGCGAATAATCGCGCAAATTACCGGAATTTCATTCCCTGTAATATTCGTACAAAATACTCGAGAACCGATTCTGCATTCTCTCATTACACAAAGTGTTTTTCGAAGAGAAGATTATATTCCGAGATTAAATTTATCAGAACATCGCACGTGTTCTTCAGAAGTGACACAACTCGAACAATTTCTTCGCGAAAAACGAAGAACTATTTTTTATAAAATTTTTTTAGAAATCTCACATAGAAATTTAATTAATAAACAAAATTGAATACGAATAGATGCTAATAATTATAAATAATTTATTAGAGGGACGCGCTAGCCATCGCAAAGAGAAGATCGACTTTCGGCCGACTGCAAAGGAACACTTTCGATATCGTGACCTTTTTCCATGCACAAAGAACAATGCCTGCCACGCAGAAACGTATCGTCAATCATTAATCAATGCCCTGCGAAAACGTTGGAACCTATTGTTCGGCGGCGTACAAATGAACTCGTTGCCACGGAAGAAAGGAACGAGACGCCGCAAAAGAACTATCGAATAGTCTGAACAAACCTTGACTGATTTCGACCCTGGTGATCATCGAAAGCTCGCACGATGAAGTTTCAATGGGATTTATTACGCTCATCGATCAGAGTACATCGATCGATATAAATGAACGATTCCTGCTCGCGTTCTTAACGAATCTATACAGTGTTAGAGTTCACCTTAAAATCTTCTATGAATAAAATTCAATGAACAGAACTTCAAAAATCTAGCCATTGAAGATCGTTGGGAAAAATCATGATAACATTTTCCATTCTTTACAGAAAAGAGGTTTCAAAGATGAGATAAATGATTCTGCCCTGTTGTATGGTTCTCGGTTTGTATTCGGTTCGATTAACAAAGTGAATTTGATATACGCGAGTATGCTCTTTCAAAATTTATTTAAATACTTGGAACGACCGTGTAAAAATTCACTTACGGCATTATACATCGCTACACTTGGTGGGTATGATAATTTTCTCTGAGAATACGGAAATGCAATAAGCACGTGATAAATGTACGGAGTCATTTTTCGCGTATCAAGGAAGAGATAAATTCGAACGTCTGTCGTGAACGTTGGACCAAGGTACAGAGCTGTTACTACTACGAATACAAATTACATCAGTCATCACTGATCCCGGTGTTCACTAAACAGCAACAGAAAATACATATTCATCTGGTTGGTACTTAACGTTGTCACACGCTACAACAACTCGATATATTATAACGAACCTACGCAGATTCACGTAGAAACCTAGTCCGATTTGAAGTAGACACAATTCTCGTTTCTACTACAACTGTGAATTATATTTAAGGCATTAAATTCCAATCCACCAGTGTTTGAAATAATTCCTTTTTGTCGAAAAATTTCAAGAGGGAAATTAATGAAAACAACCCTACATTTTATCAGAATCTATCGAATAAGTTAGAATTTCAGGCACATTCTCGAATAAAGAACAAATTATACAACATTCCATTTGGTATATTGTAATTCTAACAGATTCTATATTTTATTATTAGAATCTTAATTCACTCCTGGATATCAAAAAGTGAGTCGTATATTTCGCTTACTGGTCAACATTTATTTGCTTCAAAGTTTGCACAATAATCGCATTAAACTAATACAAATTGCTGTACAAAGTTTTATCGCGCAGCAAAGGTTACGATCTGGTTTACGTTAATGTGATCGACGTTATAAATATCTTCCTTCGCCTTTTCATCGAGCGCATCTCCAAGAATTAAGATGCTCGATCCAGATACAAAAGTCAAAATGTTTCTGAATGGTGGATTACAACTTACGAGGCTTCGCAGAATGTCAGACTGATTATTGCGCCACGGCAACCTTCGTTTATGATTGGAAGAAGAGGTGCGATCGAATCTCAACAGATCTGACACGGAACGATATTGTTGCCAGAATACGGTGAACGGAAGATAGCTTTGTGGGAATGGAGTAAATCCTTGGAAGCTAATGATATAATCGAAGGTGACTTCTCTGCAACTAGTCATGAACTCCTCACCGCGATGATAATTGCCATTAGGTACGATTACGTTAAAACGGATATATCGTTTAGATTTTTATGGCTACCGCACCATTGCCTATATCTATGATTACAAGCGTTTTAAAAATAGTATAATTCTTCGCAATTTTTTATGCTAATATGACAAACGTACATTTCATTCGATGGTGAGGAAAATTATTACTTTATTAAATAAGAGGATTTTCAAGAATATATATGAGTAAATTCACGTGTCTCAACGCGAAGCTTTGTAAACTGTCACAATTAAGTGTCGATTGTTATCTTACGCGTCATCTCACAAATTTAGTTTCTACCAACACGAATCACGTGGATAGATGCGATATAAAATAATAAGAACTGTATCTAACAGTAAAATAGAAATAATACGACATGATACAGTAATTCTACAATGATTTCGACACTCTTAAACTTCGTTTCTCTGATCTCTGACTCTTACTTTCAGTAATCTCTCGCTACTCAATCATACCGCAATCTTATAAATCTTACACGCGCAACACATATTCCTGCCACGTGCAATCAAATCTTCGTGTCGCACCTTGCATATCAATCATCCACGTGTATTTTCTGAATTACTGCTCTCTCACCACCAGCGTTCTAACATCAACATTCCACCGGGTCATGATCGCTCGTCACCCACACGCATTTTCAATCTCATAACGTTACTCCAACGATAGTTTTTTCATCGGAGAAAATTCATATTAATACCACGACGATTTGTAAATCTCTCACCGATCGAAACACGCCGACCGTTAAATGATTGAAACGTTACCATGGAAACGGGATGAGATCACTATTAATTAGCAGGCCTGGCACGTAACGTGTCACGTTTTTCCCGGGAAATCGACGAACGAGCGTTAAGCCTATCCGATTTGCAATGCAGATGGACCTCCTCCACGTGTCTCTTTTTGCAACCTACCTTTTCCTTCGTGGGCTTAGCCAGGATTTCGAGCCTGCAGCGGATCAGGATGCGCGCGATAGACAGGATCTCGCGTTCTACCATCGATCACGTCGATTATGAAATAATCGTTAACCAGCCCGCGGTAACGTCACCGATTTCTAACCTTGTGATAGTAATAAACACTGCATCCGCGTATCGTGTACTGTCTAAAGCCGCATCCTCACTACGCTGAATATTATACCATAGCATACGCAACGTATATAGTATATTTTTCTAGTATTAACAGATATCAGCTGGAAATTTTGACGAATACTTTTTGGAAATTTTTCGTTAATGTCCACATCGAAGAGGAGATAAGATATCGTTGGAATTTTGTAGCAGTAACGCTAGATTTAAGTAGACTTAGACTTGGTAGATTTAAGGATTCTCTAGACTATGATGTGAAATATTCGCAGAGACAACTATAGCGAAATATTATTACAGACGTGGCAAGTTTCGCATATGTATTCGCATTGAAATGAAAAATATTTGGACGTCAAATATTCGTCATATAACGAGTAAATGCGCAAAGTACAGAGAACTCTTTGTTTAATTCTATTCGCCGAATATCGAATACGTGGAACCAACTTTAAACGAACTTCAAAAGAAGCCAATTTTTTAAAGCACAACCAGTGAACGAGCGCACATGATAATCTTTGATTAATTCTCAGACTACAAGAGAGACATGTAGATAAACTACTAACCATATCTAAGAAACTGAGATAATTTAAAAAACACTTGCCGTTGCTCCTAATATATTTCAACAATCCTACAAACATTTCATCTACTTAATGTACACATAATGAAAAGAAGCTTAAATCGCAAAAGCAAAAATATGGTAATCTCAGGTTTAAGGTCTCGACACTAATTGCAAGTACTCGGAAAAGTTATCTACCTTGTTCGTATGCAACAAGTAGCTAGCAAACGTCCATGAACCTATCGCAATGCCAATGGATACGCGGCTTAACGCGAGCTTACGCAAAGAGGTTGGAGCTTATTCGCGGCATAACGCGCCACAAATCAAATAACATATCATCTTGTTGCTCTTCCGCATAGCCACGATGCACATTCTCGATTCCCCAGTTGCATTCTTCTACGCTGCAAGGCAGTAAGACGCAGAGGGAAAAGGGATGAGGATCGCCGGTTGCGACAAAGTATAACGACTACGAAATGATTTATCGACAACAGGACCGTCGACCTGTTCCATTCTGCGACGAGAACGAAGCATGGAGCCAAGGGACGATCCGATGGAGGAGGTTGTACCGTATTGTCGCTTGTTTGTTTGGAGGAAACAAGAAGAATAGGAAACGAGCTTGCGAACGGACCACACATAAATAGTTCACGGATATAAAGAATCTCGTATCGAGTCTGGAGAACCAGCGGAGGTAGGTAGAAGAATGTACAATGCTTTGGAAAAATCAGAAAATAGAGAAGCAGAGAATATTGATAGTAAGTATTCATTTATTCATTTATTCATATATTCATCAAGATTAATGGGTAAAAACTGTCTAAAGTGTAGAGAAAAAGAACAGAATCAAAAAGGAGCCGTTGTCGAATACTAAAATATTAAAAATAGTGGAATACTTGTTCCGTCTGAAATTAGTATGTGAACAAAAAAAAGTTAAAACATTTGCAGAAATTATTGGCATTAATGAATATACAGCTAAAGTAGTTGAACTGGCCATAAAGAGTGTTATGCTGACCTTGACGTAGTCGGTAGCTATGTCTTAAATCTGGCAAAAATATTATTAGTCCAAAGGAAGACACAATTTCGGGACAAGTAACAGCACCATTCAAGGCCTTGTGAGCGAACAATGGGTCAAACATAAGACGGCGACGCTCAGGAAACAGTATGATAAGCTTAAGACGAGACAGCATCCTTGTATAGTCGTGTTCAAGTGTTATGGGATCAGGAATTTCCTGTTAGATTGGTTTTTGGAAAGTCTTGCATTATTGAACTGTATTAAAAAATGTAATCAAAAATTATTTCTATGTATTATTTCTTCATAAATGTATATATATAGTGTACAATTATATCAATTGAAACATAATCAAGAGGTCAAAATATCAATAGATCAAGTATTGTGGAAACAACAATTTCGTGTTAAGCTAATTTTTGAAGAGCCTCCTGTTATTGAATTGCACTTCTGTACTAAACAATATACTTAAAAATTATTTTTATTATCCAATTATAATCTACAGTTATAGGGATTAGTAACGTAGTCGGGATTAGCATTTAATCGACAACAGATCATTCCACTATAAAAATATATTTCGTACTTCTCTATCAAACTTGCATCCAGCACGATCCTTTCCATTCATCAGAATTCGGTGCGCGTGGCTGAATGAAATTCTTGAACTGCCGCATTTATTAACCACGATATCAATTCTCGCTGCATGAGAAACGTAAAGCATTCGCGAAACGAATTCTTAAGCTGATCCTGTTTTCGATCGATCTAAAACTCGCATACGCAACGAATAATGCCGCAAACCTCGCGTTTGTAACCTGTGTGCTCCTTGAAAATAAATCATTAGCAACCGTGGGAAAGATTGCAACTACCTCTTGACAGAATTCGAGAGTGGGCGATGTTCGTATCTTGCTGTTCTCGATGAAATGAAATTTCTCGATAACCAAATCTAATCCTCGACTAGTATCTGTAACATATTCTATATTTCGTATATTTCTCGCGTATCATGAAAACTATTGAAATAATTTTTTAAGTTCAGAGATATACTCGATAGAAATCTTTATGTCTATATCCATTTTTCTTTCACACGCATTTCTTCTTACATTTCTTGTCGAAATATAATTGTTGTAAGTTTTATAGAATCTCAGACAACTATTTTGATTAATATAACATATTTTTCGTTGTTCGTATTACATTTTTCGTGTTTCGTATCTTTCTGGTGTATCGCGGAGCTACTTAAATCAGTTTTCAGGTTCAGAGGAATAACTAACGAAAAAATCTTTATGTTTACCATTAAACTCGGGTTTCGTTTAAAGTTGTTTTATTAAAACGTAATCGCTGTAAGTTCCGTAAAATCTCGGAGAACAGGATGGTCAACAACAGTGCACGTGTTAAACATTTCTCTGAAATTACATGTTCCATGGAGATAAAAAATTCCGTGGCCCGAAGAACAACAGAAAATCATCCGGTGTACGTGTTAAGCTACCTGACGCAGGTGATTCACGGCCACACAAGAGTTAATTTAGATCACTGGATCGATAGGTTCCTTACTCGAAGTGGACCTCACGTGCACGTTACACTCCTTTCGCTTTTTCAAATGGATCGCTGTACCAGATAATACGTTTCGTTGGGGAGGAAGAGATCGAGCTATTTAAAGTAAGTAAATCGTTCTCTGACTACGAAATCGCCGTGTGCGAAAGCTTCGTGGCAGGTTATAATAAAGATAAAAGCAAGAGCAAACGTACAAAAAGATTTAATTAATTTCCAGAGCGGATACGATGCCTTCGTAATGACTGAACCAACGATCACTCGTAATTGAAGTCGTTAATAAAACTTTTGAAACCATTATGACAGCCGCAGGGCGGATGCTTGTAATTTATGATACTCGAGTGTCGAGCAATTACGTGCAACAAATCTTCTCAAAATCGTTTTCAGATCTAAAAAAATGCAGAATCTATTTTTCTCTGACCAAAACTAAAATTGCCATTCGTGGTCTTCTCTAAACGCCACTCGTTTCTGTTATTTGTTATTACTGATCTCTTCTCAAACGTCCAATAAAAACTTTCGTAAATTTTCCAAAGAAAAGAAATTAGTAAAATAGACCAGATTCAACACAACTATCGAACTCGTGCTCGTTTCTTATTCCGTCTCATAACCATAATATTGAAAAACATAGTTCAATAATCTACATTGCGAAGGAAGTTTTGCATGCGTAATACAACGCTAACGCAACGTTGACCGTTAATGCATGAAACGGTACTACTATATGAAACACGTGCGTGCGAGCAAATCGTGCGAAGCGGGAAGAAAAAAGAAAGGCGGCCACACGTGAATCGACGATGACCTTGTACGAAGCAGACGAAAAAGAATAATTATTTCAACGTTACTCGTGTGTGAGCGAATGTTACGGTAGAGGGAGCACAGTTTCGTTCTCTACGGAATAAAGTAGCAACGGGATCCTCGCGTTGACGAGCGAAATTTTTGTTCGCCTTCCAGTTTATCGCGATCGAAGGAGGCAACTCGTAACATCGCGGTTGCAATAAAGAGCACGTTTCTCGAAACGGGGACGCAACACAATGGATTACAGGCAAGCCACGCTTTCGGCTGCATTGTGGACGACGATGAAAGCAGTTCTTGCCGGATATGGGTGCCACTTCCCGTTCTCATCCACGACCGATTTCAACGCGGGAGGTCATCGGAAGTTTTGCCTTTTAACACCGGCTGCCAAGGTGATGAATGGCCCCAGCCACGGTAAAAAGGCATAACTCGCACCGTTTTGCACGACTCCTGCCTTAACCGTTTGTGGAACACGCTTTCTTAATGAGGTAACGTCCAGGCATAATTATCTGAATTATTACGGCTACGAATCAACCAGCGCCTAAGTTATTTTAGAAGATTCATAACGATTTCTTCGCCGACACGCTTTCTACGCTCCTATTTCTCATATATCTTGCAAATGATTTTTCATTGAGTCTGAAAAACGAACAAGAGAATCGGCGATTTCATAGTATCATAAATATTTCGTTGACCGTATAAATTATTACTGATAGTTGGATTTCATATAGTAACTATCGAACGCTCGATGGTTGCGTTGCTAGAACGCATAAATAAAAGGAGAACTCGCAAGTGGAACAAATTCATGAAAGGAAACAAGTATATTATCTATTGCAGACTCTGTCTTAACACCGGTAACGAGACAACAACGCAATCTCACGAATACCTACGTCTAATCGATGACAGTTCTCTCGTAAAATGATCGAACGAGTGGATCTGTTTATAACGGACAGATTTACCTGGCGCCGCACCGACGATATAAATCGCGGCCATTTTCCTCGGCAGATTATTTGCAATGCAACCAGTCTAACGGGGAATATTATTACTGCCGTTAATGATTTACCCGGGACTTCGTTAGAATCCTTCTAATACGAAAAAAACTCGCTAATTTCTATTCAAATCAATTGGATATCGGTTGCTGTGAGTGGAAAAACTTTTTCGGTTGGAGAAAACGACCGGCTTGAACGTGGGAACGAGAACAAACGTGTACATAATAATTTCTCTTTTCTTTTTTGTTCGATATTATCCCCGTACATTAAGTCGCTGCATGCTCGGTGCAACGATAACACCCAATGCTTTGATCGTGTTCATAGAATTATAATGCACGCCACGTTAATTTCATGCTGGTGCGTGAACGCATATTCGTTCGATTATACACTGCCTCACGAAAGTATTTGAACATTTACCGTGGAAAACTTTTATGTTTATTATATACTATGCGTGTGTTACATAAGACATTCTACAATTTCATCAACACTATAATGACACGCGACTGTTACGATTATATCGATCAAATTTGAAACCAATCTGGAAACATATGTAAAATTTATAAGATACGTCCACAAAAGATTTCTACAAATATTCAAATGCTTTTGTGAGCTTGAGTACTTAAAATTCCGAGCGTGAGCTTGAATTGATTATCGCGCGAGGAAAACTCGGATCAAGGATAGTTTCTCAACGGCAGATCGTCGGACGCGTTATTTTAACACGTAATAACAATGTACATTATTCAAGCACTCGGAGCAAAAGAAATTTCCATATGGTGTGCGCGCGATGAATACGAAATATCGCAAAAATTAAAACCAGTTCCCTTTCCAGCTAAGAGACCGATATCTCTGTAGTATCGAGCAACGTACTATTCATAATATTCCATCACTTGGAAATACCTCATCCATTCTCGTCTTCCCTCGGGCACCTCCATTATCCTTAATTATCCGTAGCTAGCGACCGTGCAACAAAACTCTCTTCCTTTCTCTCTCTTTCTATCCGGAGAACGCTTCAAAGTGCGTCTGCTTTTCCAGGCCCTTTAGCGTGCACGAGGAGTATCGGAGACGCTGGTAACCCTACGACGATAAACCGATGCCTTCTAAGCATCGATAAATTTCACTCAGCCGGCTGCAGGAATTAACTTTATTGTATGGTCGATTTCCGGTTTTATTTACGATTCTGCTAACGCTTTGACTGGGATCGTTGTCATTAGTTTAAAACTCTTACGTACGATAAAAAATATAAAGGAAAAACAAGATCGATAAGAGAAGGAATTTATTAGAATATTAACTGAGGATAATTTATAGAATAAAGTTTATGTAGTGCCTATTGAACGGTATACTATGCACGGAGTATGGTGAGTATAATTATCTACAACATTTCGTTATCCCGGAACGCCTTCCCTAACAGTTTATGCCAGCTTGCGTAAGCTCATTATTCTTAATTATCCACAACCAGTTCTAGCAAAACTTCGGATGAAACAGGTTTTTCGGGTACGCGTAACCTTTCTCCGGAATAAAATAAAATTCTTCGTGAGTGTTCTTGATGTTAAGGGCAAGGTGAATGATAAAATCGACGTAATATGATTGTAACTACTCACTGACATACTTTTGCTCATTCGTGTTAATTTTTATACTACGTGTGCTTTAAGTTTTAAATTTTCATTACAAAATGTTTGATCGATGCGAGTTTTATGAAAGGTTTGATCAAAGTTTGATCGTTATATATTTGGCTTGTTTTTCAACATTAATCAAAGATTAAACGCAGTCTTTCCTCAAATTATTAGTTATTTTCTACTGCGCATGTAATCAGATAATGATCACCTCTGACATCGAAACGAATCGAAAAACACAACGTAGTTGCTTCTGTATGAGATATATTTTTATCCCTTTTCATGCACAAACGTGCGATCAGCGTCTAGTATATACTTTTCGATCCAACAAAGCTATGCATATGTTTGTTATGCAAAATTCTTTAGCATACTAGCTGATTACTAGCTGTTACGCTATGAAATTTATGGCTAACCCGACTATTTTGTCATTCCTCTGCAACAACAGGGATAGACAAAGAAATGTCACAAAAAATATCAAGAAATCCGTAGTCTCAGCAAACTGCTACCTTTGCTTAACTAAATCTCATACATCTAGAAAATTCCTAATCTTTGCAGAAATCTGTTCTTAATTCCCTGCTATCTAATCAACATCGATACGACTGTTTCTCTGGAAACATACGTTCCAAACACTCGATCTTGCCGACATCGTGCTCCTTTGTCAAACCTGGAAACTTGCAGTTCTGCTCGGAAACTTGGAATCAAGTCTACTACCAACTCCTTCTCTGAATAAACTTAAACACCTACAGCTTCTATCAAACACATTGATTAACTATTTAACAGTATAGCTCAAAGGAGATTCGAAGAAACTGTCTAATAAACCGTTATGAAATCATTCGTTCTGAATTCTTTGTCTTTTTACATTTGTAAATACAAAATATATATTGATAAACGTGTTAATACAAAATCTCCAAATTCTCACCAATAATTTGAAGAGAAGATTCATTTACGTTGTCGAATGCTTGAAGTTGATTTTTATTACACTTTCTTTACTCCTCTCCATAACTATACTTAGCCCTGAAAATCTTACTCCTGTGTGTTAACATCCTGTACAAACTATTTGCCCCCGAAAAATTCACACATATAAACGGAATTCTACTATATTTTCATCGACAGATACTCAAGAAACAGGCTTTGCATATATGAACAAAAATTAACAGGTAGTGAAAAAAATATATATGAACTGCAATTTTGTAAACTATTCGTCCCCCGAAAAGTTCATACAAACAGAGTTCCATCGTATTTTCAGTGAAAGATGGTTAAGAGACAGAACTTGCGCGCACGACGTGCCATCCCGAAGGAATCCCTCGAGTGTTACCATTAGTTTTCCGCGCGCCAATAAATCTGGTCGTGGGATCAGGTAGGCAGCGAGCGTGGCAGTTCCTTACTGCTTGGCTCGCGGCGGCTCGCCTCTCGAACGGAGAGAAACGCGGCTTGACTCTTTCTCGCGGTAACGAGCTCCCATGTAGCACGTCGCTCGCTTTCGACGCTGCAGAACCTCACTCGTCCGTTTGCCGGAGCGTCTCCGGCGCGCCTGTGGCCGCGCGCTCGTGCTCGAATTATAGCGAGCGTAACGCTATCCCCGCGCGTACGACATCGCCCGACATCGTTCGAGGGTCATAGGTCAGCCGGGAATCCGAGCTTGTAATGCACGCTGTAGTACGCGGGCAAGCGCGATCTCGTCGCGTGCACCGTATGCGAGAAATGACGAAGATAGGAGCATAAGGCTAAGAGTCAAGGGGAAACGAACGTGAATCGCGTCCGGCTTGACGTTTACGCTTTTCACTGGATTTATGGAAGGAGATTAAGATGTCCCGTGTACCACGCGGTGTAAATTTCACGCGAATTGAAACTTAATGGTCCGCTTTGAATTCCCCTAGCGTGACGTTGTGGTTCAATGTGGAAAGGTGATTAGCTAGGTAACGGAGGGATTTAGAGTTTGGAGGCAACGATCATTAGAAGGCTATGGATCTTTGTACAAGTTCGTGCTTTCAGAGATACAGGCAAGGAATATGGACTCGAATAAAGGAACATCTTATTTTTCGCATTTTACTTTTTACAGAGGACGGAGTTGATCGGATTGGCTCGTTGAAAGGCTGGTTTATTTTATTTGTCATAAATATCATAGAACAAAAATTCAATTACGTATATGTATTATATTGTGAAGATTTTAAAAGATTAAAGATTTAAAGATTTAAGCTCGATAGATTCTGTTATTTATAAACAAGAGTTTAGGCTTTTACGTTTGAAACATGTAAATCCTCGACGATTTTCATCGAATGACGAAACACTTGAACACGCTTCGCTTTATGCATAACCATCAAGATGATTTGCATAAAGTCTCGCGATAGTTACGATGGTGCACAAATTATTCGGGATCATGAGTATCGCGCGTCCCTTGCGCGACGCTTTGACGCAAAACAAGAGTTTTGATCGTTGTCATCCATAATGCATACGTCATGTTTAATGTAACGATAAGAAAGTGACGTTGGGTCTTCGCGTCAGACACCGGTTGACGTTGTTCGCGATCAGGGGCCACAAAGTGGCAAATCACGTTGCACCTACGTACGAAAGGGACGATGGACTCGTGTGAAAGCGAATTCTGCTCTAATTGAGGACGCAAAGAACCGAATACCGCAATTTTCTTAATGACAACTTTTCCTAAATGGCATCTCGATAAAAAGAAAGTACGCTTCTATTCCTGCTTCCGTTCCGGCACGAAACTTTCGCGGAAATTGAAATATCGATTACTGAAATGTATCAAACTTCTAACTGAGACGTCTCTCGATCGAATATGTGTAACGACTGAAACGCTGTAATTTCTCAAGCGAACTCGCATGTAAACGATAATAAGTACTAACATTATATAGGATTAACATCAGAAATGTCTGACTTGTACGGATAACATTGATTAGGATCGATGTTAAAGACTTTCACACATTTCGTTTTGTAATAAAACAGAAGCGACAAAATAATGTAAATTATATTATAGATAGTATCTAGACACCTCGTTTATTCTTCAAATGATTAACAAAGAGAGAAGAGTTAGAGAAATTAATTGTAAAGCACTTACATATCCACCCGATAGATTTTGTCTTCTAACATAATAAAATTCATCATACCTGCAACAAAGAAAAATTTTCTATTTACAAATCTGTCTAAGTTACTTAATTAAATACAACCAAATGCACTAGAAAGAAAAAAATCTAGAGCTTAAAATCACCATTGCTCTTTTTCTTTACTCGCATCATCCATGTATACGGCTACACGTAACAACCAAAAACGCTAGAATAAGAGAATGCCTGTCGAATACGCTTTCCAAGCACGAAACGATACAACATCACGTATACATAAGGCTATACTCTGAATTGAAGCTACAGGCCAGCCACGATCCCTGTTCCCTCCGCTTGTTCACAGCTCGGCCGCCCTTTAAAAACACAGTTTATGCTGCCTAAGTCACGTGCAGCCGGTTAGAAAAGGGGACAACATCCGGTGGCCGAGGAGATGCGCCAAGCACGCCGATAGAGGAACACGACGGAAAGACGGATAAAGGTTCTCCTCGTGGCGAAACTGAGAAGAAGAAGGACGAGAGCGAACGATTCTACCGCGCCGTTTGCTTCTACATCGCCGCTCTGCCATCGCCGGGGAAACGAATGCTTCGCGTACAGCAGAGAGACCCGGTATTACCATATTCACGAGGCTTCCATCTCGAAGTCAATGTCATGGTCCGATGGAGCCCCCGGGCAACGCGAACGATCCTACAGGCAGCCTTGAGGAATGTTAGTGTCAGGGTCTCCCATCGGCCCGAGGCGACAACGAAACCAGTTCGCAGTTACGTGTCGGACCACCGTCGTCTTTTAAAACAATATTAATAGCCGCCTCGCGATATTGGACGGGCCGTCGAAAACAAAAACCCTGCTCAACCCTTCGCCCTAAATATCTACACCCCTGTTGATAAGCGTGAAGACGCTCGCTGGTTTCGAACAGGATAACTGACCTAGATTTCTGGGAAATGATTGATCGGTTTCATCGAAAATACATAAGGGAAAGTTGTGGAAACTTCAAGAATTTCGAAGGAAAATAATGAAGTAAACAATTATATGTAGAAGACTATACAATTTTCTGGTTTAAGAAGAATTGAAAGAATTTTAACTGAATCGAATAGCCCAGAGTTTAAACCTGACGGCTGGAATTATTAATAGCATACGAGTAAATAATGATATAAAAAATAGAATGGAATAACTATTTAATATAAATAGCAGAAACTTAATGTTTAACACGAACAACGACGTCTAACCCTATCAGAAAAAATCAGGTTCAAAACGATGATTAAGAATTTTCTAATGTTTCGTGGGGTTTATTTTATTTTTCTGCAAGTGTTCTTGTACCTATGAACGGGGGTGCACATGACGTTGCGTGCCTGCATTGCGCGATGAATCTGGAACACGTCCGTGACTTTCGCGTGGCCGATAGATAAGTAGAATGTAGGTTAATTCGACTGTACACAAGTCGAACCTTTTATTTATGACTATATCTTTCATGGCTTCTTACTGATTCAAGAGTATGAACGAGCCAGGGAACCACCGTGGTATTTGTTAGACTGCCAGCTAACGCCGATTTCACTCGTAAGCCTCCTTTATTGGTCAAATTAGTGTGCAGAGGTTTTACATGATATGATACATATGATACATATGATATTATACATATATGAACGTGCTGTTAGAATGTGATAAAGTAGCGAGAATTATGCAGTTTTTAAAGAAACTTTCATTTTAAGTTTTCAACTGGGTTTGACAACTCTAACAGTAAGAAATGTGAAAGATCATCGTTTGCGAAATAATTGCATCGGAATTCGTAGTTTCTTGAGAATGAAAAACAGAACGTGATTGAAACAAAATATAAATGAACGAATTGATCAGAATGATCGATTGATTTACGTCCATCACCGGTGCAGGATAAAACCAAACTTAAGACCACCGACTGGTTGAAATAAGTAGAAACGCCATTTGAAATTTTTATACTGTCATTGCGCTTATATAACACTATCTTCGTCAAAAAGGCACTCGAACACGCGATAGCTGTTTACTTGCAAAACTTCTAGCAAAAAGAGAACTCCAGTGACCGTTCGCAAGCTAATTACATGTTTGTAATTGCCAGACTTTCTAACACCAATGCTACGTATGAACGATTAATTATTTTTGAGCGATGCGACAAAACATTACTCGATAAAATCAAGAAGAATGCAAACGACGCGGATCTTGCAGTAGAATACGAGAAGAATATCAGTCGTCGGCAGCCTCTAATTAATGACTTTGAACGCGCTTTTCCGAAGGCAACGACGGGCGTTAATAAAGTGCAGAGAGCCGAGAACTTTCACTAGCATAGTCGTTCTCATGTCTGACCAGACTTTAAAAGTTGCGCCTCCATACACCGTGAACTCGCTTCACGGCCGATGGAAAATTCAATTTCCTTTTACTTTCGACGGATACTAAGGTCAGTTCTACAACTCGATTAAAGTATTTGTTCGAATCAGAATTCATTCCCAAACCTCTGAATCGATTACAGTTGGATTTGAATGAAGTATAAAAAGGTTTTGACGGGAGGATTGAAAATAGCGATGATGAAATTGTAAAGTATGCGTGGATTTGATTATTAAACGAAAGTATTTAGAATGAATGTAAGACAGGAGACTATGAATATAATATGTTAATATCGACTTGATACTTGGATTTTATACAATTACAAGGTATACAATTATTCAATTTTTCATAATTTTTTCCGAAAGACAATAAATTACAGAATTATAATACAAGAATATAAAACAATTTTACAAAACCAACAACATGTGCTACAGCAAAAGATTAAGCTTTTAATCGCTTTCTTTTCATGCGACAGGAAACTGTGTCTGACAACTTTTATCTTATACTACTGATCTTCAATACCAGAAATGAAAAATCAGTGCTAAATTCAATTCAGTCTGCCAAATGATACCAATAATTTATGCATCATTACGCTAAAACCATACCAAAAGGAGCAGGTAAAAGACGTCGAAAATTAGTCAGACAAGTAATTCGCTATACGTCATGTTATTGCCTTAGACAAATTGGTCGTGAACGAATCGACGATCCATTCGCACGTAATAAACGTCCCGACCGCCAATAAAATTCGTTTTCTTCGTCCAACGATATAGAAGCTGTAGATTTAAAGCGCGTATATTTTCACCGTGTTCGTTCCCCTAGCGAAAACATACACCGAGCGAAAACTGAGTCGCCAAGTGCATCCTACTTTCGCTGTGGCCGTCGTTCCTACATGCTTACGCGCGTACGAGTTTTGCGTGGGACACGAAAGTCAAACGAGTCGTTGTAAAAGTGATTCGCTTCGAGACGCGCGTTCTCTCGTGCCTCTTGAATAGACTCAACATGCAATCACGACGATTCAGATCCGCGCGGGATCGAAACACAGTGATTTTAATCGACCGCGAATCGGCTCGCGTGGGAGGCAGTTGCGACGCTCCAATGACCTGAATGTTTCCGTCAATGGAACGATTAGAGTTCGGTAAAATGGCAATTTTAATAAATGCGGAATTTCTTAACTTGGGAATGATTTTGGGAAAGTTTCGTTATTTTTTAGTTGATAGACGAGTTATTTTTTTCATTAGAAAATTTTAAAAAATTTAAGTAAATCAAACGATAAAGATTTATTAACGCTGGAATCTTATAGGGAGATACTGCATTCTCCACTTGTTTTCTTTTAGCTATTTGTAAGAGATGATAGTTCTCTGTGAATAGCTCGGTAATTAAGAATCGGTAATTAATTTGATCTTGTTTGAAGTGTGGTATTGCAAAGTAAAAATTTTCAAGATAAGATAAATAATCTAGGAAGTTAATCTCTCTCAAATCTGCATTTTTATCTTCATACTCACACACTGAAAAGGAAAACTAACTACAAGTAAACAGTTTCCTTTTAATTTCAATTAACAGTTGAAGAAAATGTTGCCAAACCCGTGAGTTACAATTTTGTATCTTTGTATTGTCTCCGCGAACAATCGCCACCGAACCTTTATATGATAATCCGCTAATCTACTAATCTATGTATAAATTAGAAATCCCAAAGTTGAAAGGTAAATTCACGATCAACGATCGTTTCATGCACACGTGAGGCTGAATGTGTCAGAAATTCGTAGGAGTTGCGTACCGTGAGAGAGTTGGTCGACTCGTTTACTTTCTCGCGTGAAGATGCAAGCCGAAGGGAAGAGCCATGATTCGACCACGATGCACGGAAAAGAAACGCATCGAATCGCTGTCCAACATCTTCAAACATGTGTTCGTGAGACTCCCGGAGAGGAAGTTCGGCCGTTCGTGACGATTTCTCCGCGGGGAATCCACCTACGCTTCCAACGATTAATCCCTGACTGACATTAATATCGAAGCTGGAAAGCGTTTTACAATTATTAGCCGACTTTCCCGCTTCATAACTGGAGGGAACAATAAAATTGAACGGAGAAATCCTAGAACACAATAAGCACGAATAAAATACAATAAAGATTGCGTGATCCGCGAGAAAGCTGAGTGACATTGTAACCCGGAAAATAATTAAAATAAACTGGCTAATGTGTCAGGAGAAACCAATCTAATTATTGCATCTCGTATTCACAGCTTGTTAACTAGGGAAGGCTAGGGAAGAATTTAATTCGTCGTTCGAGTTGACAATCTCTTTAACGTAATTCCCTTATTAACCCATTGAGAACGATATAGCGAAATATACATAACAGAAGCCCACCGTATAGATCAGAGGCATAAAAAGAAATAAAAAGAAAACGAAAATAGCTTGAAAACAAAAAGGATAGTTTATCAGGATAAAGTAAAATGTTTCAACTTGGCCAATGTTCATAAAGTTACAGGATCTAGATGAGAAAAGAAATACTATAATAACGAAGAAGATGTTGAGAAAATTTTTGAAATTGCTTCTCATAATCACAACGTAAATTCAATAGAATTGAATGATGTGAAATGACTAAGAAATATTACGAATTAATTTTTAACCCTTTATCCTTAACAGATTGAAGAATCCTTTATATCTTACATGTTGTCTCATTTCTGTTAAGGGCAGATTATATCAGATTTACAGGTCGACCCGACAAGGAAACTGTCAAGTTAACTAGTTTGAGCGGACCATTATTCAACAAATTTGAAAACCAGGTCCACACAACATCAAAGCACGTAACACAAGTCATCATTCATCGTAAGTCAATCTACAGTATCTGTATATCGAGGAACGTCAACACCTAATCAAGTTTAATCAATCCTGTTCAACGTTATAACCATCTAAGTCGATAGTTTCAATGCCACACCTATCAAAGACATGTTTCAACATCGGACAAGCAGCTAGGTAAAGGGAGAAAGGAGCAAAACAGGCAACAGACTTCTCGCTGCTCGATAATCAACGAGCATCGAGCGTAAGCTCACGCTAGCTAGACCTAAGCGCAGATTCCTGTTTCTCTGACCAACACGTCCGACAGCGATGTAATTCTACGAACCGCAAGAACGTAACGTAACGCGTATCGACCGCCACCAGTGGTACACAGAGAATCCTGATTCGCTATAGCAACGTATATCGAAGCCAGCCCAATAGGGGAGCAACGTTCTGTTCGTCTTTTTCGTCCGCTACGCTTTTTACGCCTGCGGGACAACGCATCCAGAAGGAAGCCACGTGGTGGTTAGAAGCCGGTCTTCGTTGATTTCAGCCCCTTGGGACTCAATTTTACTCATTAAGGTTAGATTCTTGCACGAAGCACGAGGAGAGTGGCCGCCAGCAACGAGATCCCGTGACGGGATAGCTGCAGCTATGTTGCCCGTAAACAGAAGCCAGCAAAACGATACCGTCTCACGAGAAACTCGCGTGAATTCTGTTTCTACGCTTGCAGCATGCCGAAGTACACGATCGCTGTGAAAACGATACACACGCGAATTCTTATTCCGCTGGACACCGACATGACGCCGAACGCAATCGGCTGCGTTCAGGAGAAATCGACCGTTTTCGTCAGATAGTAAAACAGTCTTACGTGATGTATAGAATTTTTAAAACATGTGATTATAGGAATTTTGGTAGATCGTCTTTCGAAAGATGGAAAACTGAATTTTTATAGAATATCTTCTATCTAAGATCCAGAAATCTTCAAATTAATTCGTATGTTCATAGAACATTCAGTCAGGTCTTGTGTCAAGAATTTAACTCCAGCAATCTTAGTCTCTTTATTCAAGTATTTAATCTCAAACATTGAAAACTCAAGCACTCGTCGCAAACATTTGCATCAAATTTTCATTTCCACATGATCTTGTTAGTACAATAGACGCGTCTAATTGCGGCAAATAAGAGGACTACTACTTCTACTTTTAGAATATAGAATTTAATTTGCAATAGCTATTTTCCTTTATCCTTCCTCCTATCTGATAAAAGTCTAAGAAGATTGCTATTTTGTATAAAAGTTACATCTGCGATCGAAAATCAAAAGCGAAAGTGGAAATAGGAGGACAAACAGACGCGTATATACGCTTCCGAGGGAAAATAGCTATCGAGAGCAAACGTACAAGCTTGTTATCCCGAGTGCAGCACGAGCACGGATACTCTCGCCGACTTATCCCATAAAACGCAAGATGCACGCAGAGATCGTCGAAATTCAATTTTGCTGC
Source organism: Bombus pyrosoma (assembly GCF_014825855.1). NCBI lineage: Eukaryota > Metazoa > Arthropoda > Insecta > Hymenoptera > Apidae > Bombus > Bombus pyrosoma. The sequence goes on from NC_057781.1 coordinate 2,619,568, forward strand.
GCGTTCCGCGCGGCCCGAAGACTTGTAAAAGCCGTCACGTGTGCAGACACCCTGCGATTATCGCCAACAAGAAAAAATTCTCACCACGCAGAGGCCAGATATTACTAGGTTGAGAGCGGTAACGCGAAACACAGAAATCAAGTTAGATAATAGTAGGCTGAAAGCGGAACGAAGCTGGCCCACCGAGGAATCCTATTTGATTTTATTTACTGGAATTGCTGTTCCCTCGGGGTGAACTCGTTCAAAGCCGATCGCAGAGTCTAAACTGCTCGTGGTCGACACCTTTTATCCTGAATTCCCGCGACGTAAGAAGTATAACTGAATGATGTCGTTTAGGGTCACCGTTGAATTTCTTTTCACTTGATTTCAAGTTAGTCGAAATGGATGTGAACTATTCACAAACGTTTTCGAATATTTATAGAAACATTGTACGCGTAATTCCAAACATTTTGAAATTTCATTAACACTGTAACGAGACTCACGCTTAAACACTTATCATAGGAAACTTGTATGTATATATTGTATTTGTTACATAAAATATTTTGAAATTTCCGTATCGTATAAAATTCCACCTCTTCATCTCTCCAGAAATAATCCAGCATAATATCTACAATTACCTCGAAGCTAAATTTGATCAATGTAATCGTAGTAGTAGTGTCTCATTACGGCAATAATGAAATTTCAAAATGTTTCGTATGACATACGCAATATGTACGTACAAGTTTCCTATGCTAAATATTCAAATACCTTTATGAATAACTGTATATATAATAGTTAATTTATAAACGATCTGGAGTGTATATAGAAATAAAGGAACATGAAGTTGATAATAAGGTAGCAGGATGGAGTATAATCTCGATAATATTGGTGGAAGGAAATTGGGCTTTCGATTTGCCGTTGGAATTGATCGATTTAATTATAGCATATAATTTGCGTTTAACTAGTTACGATAAATCATTGTTCCCATTGGACCTCGCTGTAGATTAACGTTATTTCGCGTTGCTCTATAATTTACCGTAAGCGGCTTCATAGGTATCAGGATTTAAAAGATGCAACGGACAACTGGCAGTCGAGCACGCTATTGAAAATAGAAGTTCATGAATGCAGATACTGCGCTACAGTTCACCGACTGTAAGCATGTGCCATAGAACCAGTAGCCAACACTTCCTTGGCTTATTTGCGACTGTATCGATTTCTTATCTGCATCTCCTTTATTTAGTATACAACGATTGAGCTAGTAAAAATACTAAATTCAGTTTGTTTTCGTTTTACCTTTTACAGCAAATTATATTTGTTCAAAAATACTGCATCCTTGTAATTATAAAGACAAGAGGGAAACAGATGATAAGCCATATTCTTCATAGAACTTCGTAGATTTGTGATTTCTTTCGTTGATCGTTTAAAATTCAAAATTAAGACACGATCGATTGAAGAAAGAACAGACTTCAGACAAAAGTATTTCCCATCGATGGTGGCGAAACTGTGTCAAAGGAAAAGCGAGACACGACCGCATACAATTCGAAAATAATAGCTAGCTTCGTATTCGTAGAAAGCAAAGGCGTACTCTTGAAATCCTGACCTGTTATTTACTACATTGTGCGAGCTTATACGATAGCGTACATGTAAGTACGATCGCACATTCCACTATCCCAACCATATTCTTTCCATTGTTCCATGGAAATTTCAATCCATCTTTTTTTTTCTACCCCCACCATTTTCTAATTGGTTCCCGCGTAAAAATCACACATCCATCCTGATGACCACCCAGCTTTCACAACGGTAGCAGAAATGTCAATCAAACGCGCCTAGCGTTTAAAGCGCATCTAGCATTGTTATCGTGGAATTTACAGCGTCATTAGTTATAATGAAGCCGCATCTGAACGCAAGGAACGTGCGTAAATGATACAGAGAAAATAAAGGACTATGCGTAGCATATGCGCATAAGCAAACGTGACTGGAATAAAGTTTACGCACGGCACGTGAATCAGATGGCACAGTTCCCCGCTGAACGAAGATGTCTACGTCAAAAACGAGTTACCTTCGAACAATCTCGATTTCATATCGGCGAACATAAATCTGGCTAGATGTGGCATTATTAAACTCACGGATCCTAACCGTGCAGAGCCGCCCAACCAAATAAGGAATCCACGATGAAAGACGAATTCATAACGTATCGACGCCAAAAATGGGACTGTAACAACGTTGTTTCAAAACAACTGAACAAGCATCCAAAGCTAACATTTATCTTTACATATAGTGCCCTCTTGCACAATCAAACTAATATTATTAGCGAAATTTCATAAATTACATGTTATTGGTATGATAGATTTTCTTCCGTAATCAAAACAATTTTGGTCATGAAGCACAGAAAATGTTAGAATTTACAAATTCGATTATTTCGTTTAACGTAAAACTGTAACTCGCAATTTGTCAAAAAATTCACTAATATTTTAATTTGTATAGTATCGTGATAGAGATTCAAGATGTGTCAATTAGATCTAGAAAATTTTGCGAAAAATTGTTAAAAATATGAGGCATATTTTAACTACATTGAACATTTATTTATAAAACCATTACCTACGATAAATGTAAAGATTGCAACAATTTCAGTATATGAACGTGAAAAACAATTCTAACGTTAGAATCGCAACTATCTATTACTAACGTTAATAATGTAATACATCGGAATCATTTTTTACGTACATAAGCCTGACACTTGGAAGCCTTGACTATCGATAGACACGTTGATCGTGAAAGTTCAAGCATCAATCATTTCTCATAACAAACTATACCGCACAATGGTAAACAGAAAAGGAAGCGTAAACCGATTAGCATGCTTTCGATTTTGTTTTACATATATAACTCGACGTTAATCCTCAGAATTCCATAACGATCAAATGAGATGCGATTGTGGATCGTGTAACCGTTTGGAAATGTTGCACCTGGAAAGACCTTAATCTATCGTGCAACCGGCAGGACAGGTGTCTCATACCTTGATCTTTACACCTACGTATCAGAAGCTCATCTCGTAAGTATACTAATGAAACATAATCGAAATGGCTGCGAAGATACCGTGATAAAACTAACGTTGGGTCGCGGTCTCGACCAGAACATTTTGTAACGAGTTTCAAGAGCAGCGAGGGTTCCAGACGAGATCGTTAGATATGAGGTACCTAGAAATGCCAGAAGAAAGAAACAGAGAAGAGAGACAAAGAAGACCGATGGAGAGAGAAAGAGGACAGTGGTTGCACTATAAGCCACCTGCAAAAACCTGGATGGCAACCTGTTCTTCGAGCACCGATCGCGCATCTACTCGAGCTCACTCGACTTCTGTGATGAGACTCGATAATACGTGCTCCGGTAGGAATCGCGCTCGCGAATGGGAAAAAGGAAATTCCTGTTTTTAGTCCTCGTTCCTAGTCAGCCTTGGGCCGATCGTATCCATTGCAACCCCGTACGATCGTGAAGTAATACCAATGTACAACTACTGTACTTGGATGTCTATTTTTATTCGAACGTTAACGACAGTAGCCTTTTTGGTTTCGAAAATGGTTCGCAACAAAAAGTTTGAAAAATATCCTGAATTTATACTTTGCATTTGTTATTTTATTTGAATTACTCGATAAAATCAATTAACCAAAATATGGACGTACTCGCAGTATATAAAAATATAGTGACGTGATGTGTGATTTGACGAGAAACCAACGTGAAATAAATAATCGTAGAGGATTAATATTTACTGATTCGTGGTGATATAAATTAAATTACTAATACAATGAAAATTATGTGAAACTTCAGAATTATCTATTTAGCAAAGATTTAGCAAACATTGGTATCCTTAAAGAAACCATCCATACTTTTTCTCCGTACTTCTTGACTATCTCTCGTCATGTTCTCCGTTTTTGTATTCTCATTCCTCTTCGGAGGAAAAGGATATAACCTTCAGTGTGATTACTGCTCGAAAGCCAGCTTTTTCTTACATTTACGTGGTATTCATGGTTTGGTGCTGTTACTAAGGGAAACTATTTTCTTCGAACGAACGTTTCGCAGAAACTCTCTTAAACCTCGAATTTCCTAGTTACTTTAGAATTTAGAAGGCCATTGTGTTCTAAGATTTTGTTCGGGGATATCATCTCTAAATTCAAAACTAAGTTCTAATTTAATTCCCCTGGGTGTAGAGCTAGATCATACGAAATTCGACGACTTCGAAGTCACAACGTTCTTACAATTCACAGTTCTTATATGATCCATGAGGAATATTATACAAACCCGAATTTGTAGTATCTAATATTCGAAGAGATAATCTATGCTAAGTCTTATGGCTTCAGAAGTAAGTTCTTCGATCCATATTCAAATCATAGTAACTAGTTTTAATATGGTGAAACAGTTGTAACCAAATGCAACGTCATACAGCTAATCCTACTAGAATTCATCCTACGTTTCGTAATGCTAGATTATCTGATACGAATCTTATGACCTCGGCATAATGCATACAGGATTTTTGAAGTCAAAGATGACTCGTAAATCTTAAATATTCTCTGTCGTACCTTGAGAATGCAGGATAAAAACGAAGGTTGCGATTACATGGTAATGTTATTTTCGTAATCGCTTTCTAACAAATTCTTTAAAACGCTATTTTAGTACCATTTTTCAATAGAAATCCGTTAAAAGAGGAAGAATTCATCGAATGAAGAAGTAACTAAAGAAAAAGCACGCTATTACATTTCCGGCGACTAAAGGAATGTAAAGGAGCTTATTGAAATTCTGGATGCATCCAGTCGCCTTGGAACTACGTACCGGTTATGTCATGTCACCGCAAGTGGGCCACATTATGATTTCTTTCCCTCGGTTGTTTTATTTCGACCGAGCGAGACACCGAATATACGCATCGTCACGAATTTAACGTCTCTTCTCTGGGTCTTTATCTCTTCTCGCTCTTAGCGACTCTTCTTTCATACGCAAGAATTATTCCGTGGTTACAACCACTTTGAAGAACCTGATTTCCCTCTTGTGTCACTCTCGCCGCGTAGCTGCTTTAGTTGCAGTAATGTTCAAAGGTCAAACGCGCTCAGTTTGTTTATTTATGACTATTATAGCGGAGGAGCGTCTCGTAAAATATCTCACATGTAATTCAAGGCATGAACTTTGTATAAAAAACCGGCACGTATCGCACGATGTTCTTATCGAGATGATCTGTCTTCTAATTTAACGAGTTATTCGTTACAAAGACTAACTGTTTAATCAAATTCTGTAATACCTAATTATTACGGTAGATCCTCATTAATCAAGGAAACTTTAAATTACCTGCAAACCTATTTCTCAGATAGATACATGTTAGAAACGCCTCTGAATCCTACCAATGCCGTACTGGTTCGACTACTAACATTCGACGCTAATTCTCAAAGAGTCGATAACTATTATAGCGGAAAAATATCTTGTAAAACACACGCGTATAACTCAAAGCATAAAGTTCAATGAAAAGTTAACACATGCTGTGTAATATTCTTATCGAACATGATTTCAAATTTAACGAGTTCTTATATAAGGACTACGTAAGTCGTTCAGTATCCTCATTAATCAAAGAAGCGTTAAATTATCTCCAAATCTATTTCTCAGATAGATACAAGTTAGAAACGCCTCTAAATCCTACCAATGCGATATCCACTCGACTATTAGTATCCGCAGATGTTCACAAAGGGTCGATAGGCTGAATGATGAGAGTCGAAAGATTAATTGATTACCGTGAGACTTTGCCCTCGGATAGAGGCTCCCGATACGTTCATCCTCGAAGGCTGAGCTCCTACCTCATTTATTTGGTTACCCGGCCTTATCTCGGCAACCCTTGACCAACGCTGTCGGCGTTATTACCTTACAAACCGAATAATCCTCCATAACCGCACACCAGGCCAGAACAACAATGTGATAGACATAACCCGTGACCCGATACCCTAATGAGAGGAGTCGGGCCTCCGACTGGCTCTACGCGAGACCTGTTCTTGTAGCGATGTAATCGGCCTGTTGTGTTCGGTAAATTGGATTCAATGATAGAGGTCTTTCTACATTGTGCGCTCGTTGAACCTCTTGCGCTCGCGTGCTCCACACGAATTGCTTCGAGTTAATCCTAACTGATCCCGTGGACGATGTTTGACGCGTGTTTTCGATCGATGGACGAGCCACTCGTTCGTAAGAAGACCCAAGATACGATTTGCAACGTAGTGCAAGATGATGATGAGAAAATTCAAAGTTTCGCGAGAGATTTCTTCGTGCGATATAAAACAAGATATGTATGGAAAATCAAAATGGTATGAGATCAATTGATGCAAGGACCAAATATAAGACTAATTAATCTAAGATCATGTCACATATATTCTTTAAAATATTCTCATCTTAACATCTTTGTTCTACTTTTTTTGCTTCTGGAATCCCTTTTTTAGCGTTCCTGCCACTTGCTTTATTACCGGAATCACGCTCTCGATGTTCTTGCACTATCTTTAAATCCCTTTGTGATACACTGTCATTTTTCTCTGGTGTTCCTTCTTTGCTGTGAGTTTGCATATTTTATCCTCTAATTTTAGCCTCGACTCAGCTCCCGTTGCAAAGGATAGAATGTTACGTACCATATAGCCCTGCATGCCGCAGCATCAATCGGTCCCTTTACTTCTTGATCCTTTAATTTAAAATCCTACTATGTCATGGACACTGCTGTTGTAATAGAGTAGTTACATAGCAATGTAGTTAGTGTGAGAGACATTTGGCGCGGTAACAATCCTATCACTATCCGCCTACGTGAACGCAGTAGTAGCATCGAAGTCAAGAAATGTACTTGTACTCTTCAAGGTATAACGTTACACCTACTTCCAGTAACACGAAATGACAGTATAACTCGAATATCTTGACTCGAATGCAAAGATAATGGTACCCTGTTTATTCAAACAAAAAATCAAAGTGTATGCTAAAGATAACAGAAGAACATTATTTTCTACGCCTTTGTTATGTATCTAATGTAGGTGGTTGTCGAATAGACCGTACCGACATCAAACGCTTGTGACATTAGGTGCCATTATCTAACGGCTGCCGCATTATTTCAAGCGATGAAGCAATGTGATACTATTTCTTCGATTATTCTCGCACCGCTAAGTAATGTTTCGCATTCATGATCATTATGACTCAATTACCTGTTCTTAAAAAAACAGGTATGAAACGTTAGACAAGAAAAATCACTGTATGCCAACAAAAAGTTCGAAATTATATGATGAAAATTTCAGTAAAAAAAGTAAGCTTGACGTTTCAATCACGCAACAAAAATGAAACGTTTCACATAAAGGAAAAGATTCAATCAAATTACACGATAGAAATTTCGACAAAAAACCGATCGACGTTTCATTCATCCGGCAAAGACCTGGTATCACGCATGAACAACATTCCTTTTAAACTGACGCGGAAGTCGTTTCACGCGTGAATAAAGAAACTGCCGTAAAGCGAATTCCAATGCTCGTGATTATAAAAAACGAGGTAAGTACTTACTTATCTGCTTGGTAAGCGTGGACAATGCATTACACGTCATCTGATGCAAATCGCGCTTTATCCGCTGGTGTACACAGTCTCGTCAGTGCGACGGCTATTTCTACGAGAATCCCCTTTAATAATAAAGTCGTCAAGAGATCAGTGAAATGCTATCAACAGACCGTGAAACCGTAAAATTGATAGAAATGAGACGACAGAAATGGAAATTCCTTTCGCCTAGTTTCTTGCGCATTTTTCGACCTTTCGCTGAGAATGAGGATTTACTCGGTCGATTTATAGGGATATCGAGAACACGGAATATTTTAACCTTATTTTAAAGTAGTTACAAACTAAATGAATCGTTATCAATTAGTAAGAAGCAATTAAATAGAAATTAACCATAATTGGTGCCATTAATCGTCCGCTAAAGTAAGTTTCTCCTATCGTTGCTGCATAATTACGCTTTAAATAGGTTCCTTTTACTGCAAACGTCGAATTTATTTGATTAACAAAGAAATCACTGATATACGAATAACGAGATAAAGTACCAATTGAATAACGTTGGAAAGCAACAAAACGTATTTGGTAACTAATGACCACCACCGTCGTCCGTTGAACCAAAATGTTAATACACAAATGACATTCATTTACACGGCAAAACCTAACGAGGCATTTTTGTGCCAGTGTACCTACCAACGGGACAAAGGACTGCGTGGGTTACAAGGGTGGTGAAGGATTGCGCTCGCAAGAAGAAACAGTAATTTGGGACTCCCCACATCGCATCTACGCTTAACATCGCCATTTCGTGTTCTCTGGGGCCGCGCTATAAATCAAGCAAGACCGCAGTTCCGGGGCACACGCGTTCCTTTAGAAGCTACCAGGTAGACTCTAAATTAAATGCAATTCGTATTTTAATTATCGCGATCATTTATTACGATGGAAATCCATGGAGGATGCAGGAAAAATAAAAGAGGGGAGACGAAGAGGCAAGAAACGATTAAGAAAAGAAGCAACAGAGTCGTAAGACCGTTAAGCAAACACGTTAGCGAAAAACAAACATCAAACGATTTTCCTCGACGCGGTGTCGACAAAGAGTTGAGGCTATTCATCGAAGCCGAAGCAACGGAGGAACGAGCCAAGGATAAGCGCGGCATATGCGTAGATGATCAATCTCGTGCATAGGGCAAGAAGCAGTGGAACGAGACCCCCAGAGCTTGCTAGACTAGTCTAACGAGATGTTATCCTCCTTTCCTAGCATTTTCTACTGTCCTCTTCTCGCGATCCGATCGCCTCTCCCTTTCCCTCCTGACCGACCGTATGATATTTTTTCCTCCCTCCTTTTCCTCTGCTTCTTGTTTCTTCGTCCACGAGCGAGGAGCCGGGAGCGTTCTCTTTCTCCGTTCCCTTGCTTATATCTCTCTTCGCGGTCGTTCGATCTCGATCCTTTCGGCCGCGCAGCCAACTACACGCTCCAGATCACAGCAGCTCGATATCGGCAGCAAACGAGAATGAGCGCGGCAAAGAAGAAACTGATATCGCGGGTAAAACGAACGTACCGGTCGTACATTTAATGAATGTAATCAAACAAAACGCCCACGGAAAGGATTCGTCCTTCCTCTTCCTTCCCATTCGTTTCGTTTCCATTTCTTTCTTTCCCCGGTTCTACTTCCCATCTCATTCGATCGTTCGTTTCTTTTCATTTCGTTTCGTTTGGGTTTCCAGCGTTCGGTCAAGAAACAGTGGTAGACAGTGTGGGACATTTCAAGATCGGATCACGCGTTAAATTGTGAACCTCTCGAGAGGTCCGATAAATCATCTTGAGAGATGACCACTTTACGAGGACACCCTAATAATCGTTGTGGATACGGGCAAGCATTTATAGCCGAACGGAATTGATTCCGTGCCGAGACGATATCGTACCGGCATTTTTCAAATCGATAACGCGCACGTACAGAGGGTAACACTCAAACCCTGACAGTGACGATTCGGCTGTTATTTATCTTGGTATTCGGACGCCTTTCTTAAGACGTCAAACGCAATTACTTTTGATTGAGTCGGAGACGCTTACCGAACTGGGATCAGGAGAATTCCAATTACAGGCACATGCCCATCGATGGAGATCTTCTTCTTATGATTACGCTCACAAAAGAATAAAGAACACCGACCAACCTGCTTATACATACGAGAACTATTGTTAATGAAATAACGCTTCTAACGAAAATAAATCGAGCTGGTCCATGAATGAGATCAAAGGTGTAAAAAAGAAGAATAATTTAATATTGGTTCATTAATGTCAGGTGTGTGATATTTCGGATAAAACGAAGCAAAATATTTCTCTTGTGATTATACTCGTAGAAGAACAAAGTTACATCTAACTTGCTTGGACGTACGAGAAGCGTTATTGAAAATATCATAATGCATAGAATAAAAATAAATTGAAGTGGATCACAAACAAAATCGAAGAATATAAGGAAAAAGATGATTTCAGAACCACGATATCTCGCTTTTTTTTTATCTTAATTTATGAGTGAGTTAAATTTGAATACCTATCGAATCTTCCCTTATGATCGATAGCGTGAATGAAATCACGCTGCTGATTGGCGGCGCACGGCACGATATAAAGTTCGAAAAGCCACTGCACGCGGTTCTTCGAGCGACCAGACTCCTGGCGAGGTGGTGAATAACGATTGAACGCCCACCAGCGCGTGTCGACTCCTCGACATCGAGATCGGACACCACTGTACAGTCTGCTAGACGCCTAAACTTTATGACGACGTTCGATTTTATGACGCGCACTGTCACGGGCGAACTAGAAACCGTCCTCTTGCGTGAAAGGAAAATCGTTTCAGTTAATTGAATGTCCATCCTTAAAAACGAACAAGTTATACCAAGAAAAGCCTGTAGAGGCAGTAGAAAGATGGTGGCAGGAATTATTGTGTGCCTCGTTCGAGATACAAACCGAACCTCGTATTTCAATCGACAATAATGAAATATTCAATTACGGAACGGTGAATCCGTAGAGATACGACTTCCATGTTATACTGTGTTAAATTGAAATTGAAAGCAATTGCAACGCAGTAACTAATAGGATATAAAATCTAACGAAAAGACAGCTTAATGGAAAATGAAAGTGTACCTGCTGAATTACGATCAAAGAAGAATTAATAAAATCCATAGGGAATAGAGAACTGTCGGCATGAATTTTCTAGCGAAAGATGCATTTCATGATTAGTCCCTCCGTATCTAGGATCTCGTCTCGTAGTTCCCGTGCCAGTCAGTTTCATAACAAGGAGGACAACAGGGGAAGTCCCACGTTACTATCCGCATAATCTACCGGCAGCTTACGGAATTTCCATTAACGTCTAGTTAAGAGATCGACGATCGTTGTGACAATAAACGACAAGCAAGAATGAAGAACAATGCGTGTGTACGGAACAACGAATTGACTGACAATGAGAAATAATGACGATTGTAACGACCACCAGACGAAATGGGCGTGCTTCGCTCCGGTTTGATAAAATTTACACGTTTTACGATACTTGTTACAAAGGGCCTGCAATCTAGGTATCTTGCTACGAGTAATTTCGCAACATTGTTGCCTCGTTTTGTGGAAATATCCACCTTGGAGTACAGATAGCAATTGCACATCATTTAAAACGCGCTTGCGAAAGTATAATATATAGGCATTCATAGAGAGGTCTTGTGAATTTTATGCAAATCGTGTAAACGTTACAACGGTCGACGGAATTGTATAAAATTCTGTATGAATACTAAAAGGCAAGAACATGATAATTCATTTTTTCTAGTTTTTACAAATACAGCAGTTTTAAAATTGCGTCACGAATCAGTCTCACGGTATCAAAATTGTTTTTAATGCCAGGCTATGATTTAGAAGCTATGTTTTCGTTTTCAATTATGTGGTATTATATTATATATTATTATAATTCTTCTGCGTAATCGCCAAACGGCATTGAAACTAGAAAATCAACAAAAGTATACTTATAGTTTTCTTCTATTATCTCCATATAAAATCGTTAGAGACCCGAATCCTCGGTTTGAAAATATTCCCCAAACAAATAACTCAATACGCAACGAATGAAAGTCTGTTGATTCCAAACACATGTCAAGGAACTAATTTTTTTGAAAACCGATCCTTGAACCGGCCCATGTTACTCCTCGTCCCAATCGGCCTGGAATTCATACGAAATATCCGAAACCATCGAATCCGAATCTAGCAAATCGTGCATACACTAGCAGGACGCGTCGAGAACGCAAGTTGAATTACGTGTTACGCATCCGAAACGAATGAAGATTCCATGAACAATCGCGACCATGGCGGCGGATCTTCGACGTTAAAGCGTGCCGGTATATAATCGCTACGCTCCAAACCTATTACCAGTCAGCCATCGATGCATTACAAACTCGCGTAGCCGAGCTGCGAGACGACCGAGACAGCTGCCAGCAAATAAATCAAAGATCGGCCTCGATTCCTCGACGCACGGTACAAATGATCACGCGACCACGTGGGCATCGTGCACGAAGCCATCGCCACCATTAGATTTCTACTATTGATTGCGTTTAATAGACCCTTACGTAATTATGCATCGAGCCACCCACGCACTGTCGCGAAGACTTCTCTTCGAGCTCTCTTCGTCCACTTGTTTCTCTCTTTTCCTATCCATTCTTCCACGTCTTCTTCTTCGCCTTTCGCTCTCCCTGTCTGTTTCTTTATCCTTGCCCTTCATTTTTCTTCTTCTTTCTTAATTGTTATTCTTCTATATCTTCTTTCTCTTCATTTACCTTTTTATTCACCTCTTTATAGACTTGCTTCGCTGTTTTTATTAACATGTACGCTGCCGTTTATAAGTAATAGGACAGATTTTGATCTCATATTTAACGCGACAACTTGTTTAAATTATATATCAAGGAAATCATTACTCGATCACGATCTTGTTACAAATTTCGAGGCGAACAAAATGTATTAGGAATCATACGTGTCAATATTCACAACCTCCTTAGCTAAATTTCATTGAAAGCTTAGTTAATTATAATTTATAAAAATTCCTATTTATAATTCGTAAAATTTATCAGCAAGAAGTTTCTTTCGTTTTATTACGGAACTTGTTGATGTTATATAAAAGTATTGAACAATATCGTTAACTTCTAACTTGCAAAATGTTACTAATTAGTTTCAGTAGTGCAAGATGACTCGGATAAACTAACTCTTAAAGAAATTTCTAATCATTTCTGAGAATAATCTCGCTATCGGTAAGTGTCCTAACACGTATGAACGTAGGGGTGTAACGTAGAGTACACGATTATTTACGAGTCGTTTCCCAATCGCAGGATGCACGCAAGTCGTTCTCAAGCATGGCAGAAAGGCAAGCGAATGTTTCGTGCTGGACTGGAGATCCGACGAGAGCGTTCATTGATAAAACGATGGGGGCTTTCCTTTTGCCGGCGCGAATTAATTAAGACGATCGATGCGTCCCGACGACCAGCACCCTCACGGTATATAAACCCGTGGTTAAGCGTGCCGTCGTGCGTGCCTCTGGCCTCCTCTCTTATCTGGATCTTCGTAAAATGCGACGTGCGCGGTGTCCACGGCATCCGATGACCGATCGCCAGGATTTACGTGGTTCGTTAAATTAAATTACGCCGACTTGTCTCCGCGCGAGCTTGCCTATCGCCGATGGACGGAATTATACCCGCTCTAGCACGACTATCGCGTGCGTTTCACGCTCGTATGTCAACAACGGTGTGTAACAGGCAGTTCGTTATTAAACCTAGTTCTGATACAACATTGGCAAATATTTCTGAGGCCTTGAAATGTTTAAAGATAAGTTACGAAAGCGATACTTCGATGTAGGTTCTAAGAAATATCTGAATTGCTTGGGTGAGAATTGAAATCAAAATTTGTGCTATTTGATCTTAAGACAATAAATTCTAGATGCAATACTGAATCTTTAATGCGGAATGTGGGTAAAAGTGTGAATTGCTTGGTTGACGATTGAAATTTGTACTACGTGTTGTTCAAAGATAAAGTCTTTGCGCTAGGTAAAAAGAGGAAACATTCTAAAAGCGGTGACCACCATGGATACGAATTTCAATGTCAGATAACCTTGAGTTGATCAGAGTTGAGACACGACATGAATTTAGCATAGCGAACGCGAGTAGCTATCGTCAGTATTTTAAAGCATCTCACGGTCAATAACTATCATCTGTCGGGAGGTTGGCAGAGTTCGAGAAACATAAAACTTTCATGAATCGGCCAACTCAAACGATAGCTGGTTCAACTTACAGCTGGTTGCAATTACTTTTAGCGTTATAACAGCTCCTATGATGACGCGTGTACGGCACACACAGGGGATCCGCGGTCGACGTAAAAAGCTAGTTTCCTCGAGTAGCCGAGCACGTTGGAAGTGTAGAGGTTGTAATACGTCGGCCTCGTAAAGCAGAAATTATTAAGTGGTTCGTAAAGACGAGACTCACCTTGCGGTTAATATTCGAGAAACAAAACCCTCGGTTTCCAGCCGAGACTTAAATCAAAATAAATATTAATATACGACTGTTAACAATTGAAAGATGCGATGTTATAATGTGACTTGAAAATATTTTGAGAAATATGCTTGAAAGATACTTAATAAAATATTTAACAAACCTGATCAATATTGTAGAAATAATGGTATGTTGTATGTTAAAAGAATATAAAGGTAATTGTGATATTTATATAAAATAGGTCAAGCATCGAGAGAATATGAAGAGGCCAACGATATTGGGTTAATAGAGCACTAGTTGGAAGATTGAAGAAAAAGCAAACTGCTAGAATTAGTTCCAGTTCTACTCGATCATCGGACATTGCTGCATCATCGCCATTTAACAAGACGTCGATATAGCAGTTCTAAAAAAAACTGTATAATAGGCGCTTAGAAATCTTGAGCACGATTTATCTTTGCCCTATCTTTGGTTTATTTATTTATACTTTGAACTTTATTCACCTACATATTACGGATGAAACATTTCGCTCTTTGCAGGAGTAATTATTATTAGCAATAGTTACTAATCATAATTAACTTAATCAATTTTTAAAAATAATTAAAAATTTGCTATTTTTAAAACTCGGATTATAGATGCATTATGGGACTCAGGTACAGAATTCAAGAACAAAAGTGTGACAAGGTGCTCAACTAATTAATTTACAACGCAAGCGACACGTTCGCCTTCGATTAATGCTCGATGTATCATCATCAGTATCACCTACAAATTATAGTGGTACAAGGCAATAAATCAAACATTTAAATCTCCTATATCAAATCTATATTAATAGTCAAATACTCTCAAATGATATGATTTTGACGTAGCTCTGTAATTTATTCTTAACGAATGAGATCGACAAATTTGATATGTTCAAATTACTATTAACTCTCATACATCCGTCAATTATCAATAAATTTATCAATTAGTTCTTTACTAAATATCAATACAAACAACGATAAGCAACAAATAAACTGCTTTGAAGACAGAATTGCCATAACCTCATTTTCCAAAAGCGTGACGAGGAGGCATGCACGAATGTCGAAACGAAATATTTAATGACGGTGCTGAGTACGCGATGACACAATTACACATACAATTAGCCGCAACAGCGACGCGATGATCAACCATGCCGATGAACGTCCGAATAGTAAAAATGCCTACGAAAAGTGTTTTTAAACAGCAGTTTCTCGGAAGTATAGTGATCGAGCAATCAAAACGAACGACGCAAGAAAAATTGCAGAAAAATGTTTCCATGTGAAACACACGAAGCGTAATGAACAGGGTCGGTCTACCAGAGGCTCGGCAACGCCTTTTTACCTCGTGAAATAATAATAAGCCGCTATGACAGCGTTTTTGACTTGCGTAAATGCTCATTGAGCGGCATTTTACCTCGCTTCCACGATCCTCGTAAATAGCACGTGCAACGACCGCAATGCTGTTCACAGCGGAAAACTTTCGGTCGTCTACTACGTGTACCAGAACAACATTCACGTTTCGCGCAATAGAATGCTGAAATTAACCGTTTAACATGAAAAATAGTGTTGTCATATTTCCTTCGCGTGCTCTTCATTTAACGTAGAGAAACATACAGTTTAAAGTACAGATGTTGAACGTTGAAGAATGGGTATATTTAAAGAAATTGAAGTAATGAGTCTATTTAAAGAAGTTGAATAACGAGTTTATTTAAAGAAGTTAAACTAACGAGTCTATTTAAAGAAGTTGAATTAACAGTTAGATCGTTAATAATAACATCACGTGCACGAATTCTTGTCATGGAAGAAAAGTCGTTTACCGACGTCTTCATTAGAGGGCGGCAACGCGCAACGCATCCCCAACGCAAAATTGCGGTTTACGAGCATTAGGAAAATGCGTTGGTGTGGACTCGTGCGCTTATAAACACACGGCTCTCTGATGGACGTTATAGCGAAGGGATATCCTATAATTGTTCTTCTCTATCTCGCGGTCGTTAAACCGTCGCAAATTGTAAAAACACCACTTACCATCGCCACGAGACGATGGAAAACTTCAGATAGTTGCTATCTTCTTGAATAAACTGTTTTCTATAAACCTTAATTGGGCTCTATATAAGATTATCCTCGCTCATTTTCCTTTTCAAATAGCAAATACCGTATTAATGGTTATCAAAAACGCACCCTTAATGACCAACTCGAAATTCCACCGTTTACGTTTATAGAATTCCACGTTGCCACCCTGCAATTACACGGCCTCTTATTTTCGCATCAAACGCCAGCATCAATCCAAATACCGCGTGGCGTCGCGCCGCGTAAAAGGAGCCTACATTCCACGAAGACATTATCATCTATAAAGCCCGAGGATGAACAGGTCCACGGCGGGTATCGTCTGCGCGTAAGCTCACGCACACACGCGATCCTATCTACATTCCCGAACACGCATCTCGGCAACCGAGACCGCGTATGAAGTTGACGCGATAAAAATGCCCACGAAGACGAACGCAATCGCGGATTATCTGAAATGAGCGGTCGCGCTCGACCGTGAGAGCTGCACAGAGCAATCGGTTTAGACAAGTTTGAGCTTTTTACTCGTCTACCCCGATCCGGTTGATGGATGGTCCCAACCTACTATAATATAGTCGCGTCCTGCGCCATCGACTCGACGCTCGCGTAAGTACTTGTTGCTTACAATCAACCAAGATTCTTCCACGGTGGATCGTAAGTATACGCACGACGTCGATCGACCGAGGAAAAGAAAATCCCACGTCGCCAGGGAAACGACCGGCCAGCGCAACTGTTATCCTGGCTCACCGCTGTGAAACGGAAGAAAAACCACGATGAAAAATCGCGATCGCAGGATTACGAGCGCGCCAAGCCAGTCTCGATTTCAAGTTCGAGTTCGATCGCACGGTAGATTCTCAGAAACACGCCGGTGTCGCGGCGATTTTTCATCCGGCGTCCCTTGGAAACCTGTTTAGAGTAGCCGCGATTATAGCTATGTGTACCGCGGCTGTCGTACAACTATCCGCTCTGGGAAATTGCCGATATTCTGATTAAAACGGAGCAAAATACGCTGCGTACTATGTTCGAGCATCATGCTCCGATGAAAAGACGTAGATTACGGTTGACTACGAAATATCGAAGTGCCAGTTACTTTTTTCGGAATTTCAAGAAGAGCTAGAACCGGCTGGCAATTACTCTTCTGAGAAAAGTAAGCGCACCAGGACACGCACATTTACCATTCTTTCGCAACGCGTTAGGAGCTGCTGGCACGTTCGGTTTTTACGACTTGTCAATTTTCACGTTTATGAAAGATATCTTGAAAACAGTGAAATTGTATATCGAAGGAACACTTGTTTAAATAATTGTATTGTACTCGAAGACAAAGAGTCGCTATCTTAGAGAGGCATCTCCTTCTTACGCTGCTCTTGTTACAACGATATTTCTCAATTTTTCGGTTTACATGAGACATAATATTAAGATCAACGCAATGTTCGCGCATTAACAGGCTGATTATTACATCAAACAGTAAAAACACCTGTTAAGTTCACAATGCGCGTACGAAGTTTATTTCGGCTTCGATGCTTTTTCCTACTTAGGATATTTAATTGTACGTTGGAAATAAATTGTGTATATGAAACGGCCACTCGAAGAATATCCCATGTAGCAGCAAACTTGCGGAGAATGAAATATGTTTACGAAGTGAAACTCCTAGATTCCCATTGCTCTTTAAATCTTGTTCAATAAATTTTCCAAGAAGAACGGAGACCCCGTGAACGTTTAAATAAATCATCGAATGCCTGAAAGCCATCGCTGCAGGCGTTCTATTATAGATGTACTTTATACCGCAATATATTACAATTAATTCTACCAGAAAAATTTTCAGTTGAACCTTGCGCTCGTTACTGTTTCCTACTTTGATTTCAACGTTTCAGAGATATACAGGTTACACAAATTTGGATTTGATCGTAAAAGTGCTCGTAAATTTTGAGTCTTAAAAATACACGATACTATGTACTATTATAGTAAGAAGATCGTTTCAAATATACTAAATAACAGGTGTATTGGATAAAAGAATTCACGACTGGAATACATGCAAAAGCAGAAGACATTTCGGTGTAAACCGGCTTTGTGTAATATAATAATAAGGAGATATCTCTTTAGCTATCAAATTCGAAGTTGTATGGAATTAATTCCAAATACCACCATAATTTTGAGTGAAACTTGATAGGAAAAGTACGAATATTATAGCCAATAACTATAAAATCTAAATTACGAACAACTGCAAAAATTGCTGTATATGATTCGCGCTTTTTTTCGATGGGAATTTGCGATTTTATTAAACCCTTCGTTGTATATTCTCGCAGAGCAGCAAAATCGAAGTATCCGTTGCGGATCTTCATCAGAAAAAGACCAGAGAAAAATCTATCACCTGACCGAACGCTTATTCGGAAAATAAAGCATCCATGAGTGGAGCAGCCTCGGTCTGGCTATCTCGACTGACCGAGCTGGTTGGTGTAATCATCGGAACCCCCCATATACCAGCAACCACCTTCAACAGCAGGACATAACAAGAGGTAAGCCAACCAAGGGGGAAATACCATGTAAGAGACTTTAATGCTTTGTATCACGAGAAAGAAGGATCGTACGCGTGTATGCGCCAGAATATTTACGGACTAAGTGTTATCGCACGAATTTGAGGGGTTGTCGCGATTAAGAAGGAGCTCGGGATAAAGAGAAACGACGTATTGTATAATTAGATCTAAAAAAAAATTATGGAGGAACGAAAACTTATGTTATACCTGTACAAAAATTATATTATACGTATACGTAAGAAGGAATTTTTCTTTATTTTGACATTAGTCGACTGCCTTATAGTTTTCATCGTTAATTACATTCGGTACTCTTATAACGTATCAGGCGCAATAAATTGCAGAGCTATGTGTAATTTATATTTAGTGGACCTTACTAGATTAATTCCAAATAAAGTTAAAGCTAACGTTAAACCTTACCGTAAATATCATTTGCCTTCGTTAGATCGGAATCATAATCTACGCTACAAGTGCAACTTGATATTATAAAGCAAGTTAAGAAGTCGAATTAAAATGAGTAATCCATATAAGTCGTAAGGGCATAGGAGCACGCTGCGGGAGACTTCAACAAGCACACGAGCGATATCAATCGCAGTATTCTAAGAATTTACTTTCAAAATAATCGACCAATTCTTCTACAATTCAATTTCATGGGTACTCAACATTCTACGAAATAAGTGCTATAATTTTTTCTCCGCAGTGCTACCATCGTGCTCAACAACTACCATCCGAGTCACGCCAGAAGCATCATCGTGCGAATTCATGGGGGCTACGCAACGATCATCAAAGTGACCGACGAAAAAAAAAGGACGAACGGAGGAGGAAGAGATTTTACACGGCACGCCGGACTCCGGCACAGGCGATTCCTCACCGTTGTCCGACTCCGTAATGATGGATAATGACACAGGATACGAGTGACCAGTATAAACCTGCGCGCATTCAGCAAGAGGACCTCGACGACGGTAACTCGTATCATATAAAATGGCGAGCGAGACACAAGGAAAAAGAGAGAAGGAGAGTGGCATCCGTTTACCACCGAGATCCCGCTTCACCTGTGCAGCTTATACGCGTCGTGTACTCGACTACGCACGCTGTGTTACACAGCGAATGTTGAATTCAAACCCACCTCGCTCCTCTTGATCAGGACATCCAACACAGATCCCCTAAGGAGGGCTCAATCTTTACAACGTGGCATGACACAGTCCCATGGGGCCTGTTTCCGTTTGGAAAAATTCAATCTTTTATCTAACTAGTAACTTCTCGAGATTCTACTTTACAATTTAAACTTCAAGTTGCTTCAGATGGCATTTCGTATGAAGGTCACCGGCAAGTTGTCATTTCTGTTAATATTTTGATTTTATAGTATTCGGGAACTGACTCTTTATGATAATGCGATCTCTTTCTTATTAAACTGGAACTAGAATTCGTTTAATTCTTCGTGCAAATTCAATATTCTCTAGAACAAAATTTTCAACTGAACATGAATTACGAAGATTCATAGCACGTTAAATATAGAAGATTAGTCCTAATATAAACTGTGATAAAAATCGTAATTATTTCAATTTTTTCAGTGGAAAATCGTTTCGATAACAGAAAGATGCGAAGGAGAAAATGTTAAAACCTTCTTCTCTTCTGCGAACATGTCGAATCAACGTTTAAATGCGCATATTCATAATATTGACAATTTTTGTTTTATTTTTAATCAACGCGCCGCGCGATCCTTAAAAAAGCGTGTCGGTGATTCTCCTGTAGTATCCACATCTATACCGTTTCAGTAAACACGAATCGCGGATAATTGCAGCGTTTTAGTGGCTGAAACGCTCCCTCGTCGGTTTAATAAGTAAAAACACCTTGATATTGCCACGAATTTTAACGTCGTGACCGGTTATTATAATCAACTTTATTACCTTTACCTTTAATTTCGACGACGTGATCGCCGATGAAGAAATTTCTCACCCGAATCACAGAATGATAATCTGATCACGATGAATTTTCCTCGTAAACGTCGAGTCTTGCAAATAGAACACAGGTGTAATCAATGGAGATTACGTTATAGAAAATTCGATCGTACATTGCGAATTATCGATCAATACATTTTATCGATAGTATTCGATCGTTTCTATTACTCGCTTCGACTTTTATATTTACCGATTCTTAACCACAAAAACTAGGCGTGAACAGCGGTCGTCGTACTGGTTAGTAAGCCGCGTTGCCAAATATAGAAAATCTAGTCTTTCAACTTGAAATCCGATTTGGAATGCTATCTTTTGCATCTGACGCCGTGATATCGTGTAACCGCTGGGCAAATTCGATATTGCATTCTCGTGATAAATATTTGTTAGTAATAAAATTCCAATCTTTACTTGATACTTTGAACATTTCTTAAGAATAAATATACTATATTTTATTCACTTTCTCGATGAGTTCTAAAAGTTTCTCTTTTATATTGTTATCTACAGTAAATAGTGGTCTAGTCCTACTTTATAACGAAGCGCAGCCTTGCGAACCAGCTATACCTACACTGTACAGTATACTATTGCAGAACGTCTACCCTACACACCCATTTCATCGCGAGTATCCAACTAACCTGCATTTACATTCACCTGTGTATACCCGGAGCTCGCAGCGGCAGTTAATAATCATCATTTTACCTGACTATCTTTTTAATTACCGCCACTACCATTTCTGCAAATCTGCTCTCTTTTAATCCTGTTGTTACTTATTTATCGCAACGACCGCAATCAGAAACTCGGACCACCGATCAATGTGAATCATGATATACTGGTTCGTTTGCTACGATTCGAAGTATTGGCGACAGATAAGATCAATCCTCTATATAACAAATAACGATACACGATACGAGGTAATAAAATTTTCTCACAAAAATTCCAATAGCCCGAAGTGTTCGAAATAATTAGAAAATCACGCATACACGAACGCCCCGTACTTTTATATTTATTTCTTGCTACGTATATCAGATATCATCTCGACCAACAACTAACATAATACGCTATTATACGGAGTATAGGTTCCACACCCTCTTCTCTGCAAATATCGAGCATGTTGTACGCGCATTCACGTTCACCTCCTGTACCCATACAAACACGCATCCCGGCTGTACCACTTGATAATCGTCATTTTGCTTCTCAGGTACCATCTTAAACGGAACCGCTGCACGAACAACTCCAATAGTTTCTGCCATTAAAATTTATTTCCCACTGATCGAGGCGGTGCTTCAGAAATAGCAAACGCAAGAGAAAAAAAAGGAGATGCCTTCCTCCATTGATTTAACGAATCCACGCAACCCAACGATCGTCCCCTCGTAACGATGCATGTGTCTTTCCAGCTGGAGAAGCTATGACGGCGAAACGTTGGCAATGTTCGCGTTAGCACCATTGTACTGTCAGCGCTAGCAAAATCTCGAACAGCCCGCAACAGGAGGTATCAGAACGTCAAAACGACGCGAGAAAAACCGCATTCCACGTGCACGGAACCGGCATACAATGAAGCGGAAAACATCGCCGCGTGTGATAATTACTGTCCCGCGGCAGCGATTTATTGCTCGGCAATATCGAGAGACGCAGAGCCAACGCCTTTTTCTCGTCAATGTTTTCACCGAGCCACGTTTCCCACCGCCCCTTTATTTACCAATTATACATCTTGGGATATTTTTTTCCCGCAGTTCGCTTGAAACAACAGGGTAGTTATTTCCATGCGTTCGCTCACGCTCCAGCAATGCTACTGTGCGTGGAGAATTTCAGCAGGTGCGAGTTGCTTTGTCATGAGCTTGTAGGAGTCCTGTTTCAGGGTTTATAACCCACTGTACAAGTGAATGTCGTGATAGTAATCGAGGCAAGGACGAAAGTGTCAAATACATATTTCATTTTTTGATTTATGGAATTTTAGAGCAGGTGTAAATAAATATTTAAACGAACAGCTTTAACCAAGGAACGATACACTACAATAGCTATCGTAGAAAAACGTTATAATCTTCATAATACTTGATCTGTAGTCATTGTTGCAGATATCAGTACCGTATATATAAACAAAAACCCTAGTATCTGATATTCTTACTCTTTCCTCTATATAATTTATTCATCCCTTCTTTAAAATTTAAAAAATTGAATGATAAACAATACTGCTTAGCTCTTCATATTGAAACAAAGAAAAGTTCTCAAAAATCAGACGACTCCGTTATCTTCGAAAGAGAAGAAGATGCGAAGGAAGAGGTCATTGATTCCTGTAATGATAGCTTTGAAACGACCAGCAGCTTTGGTGGCTCGGCAATAAAGCGATCTTAACTATTCATTGTTCTGTATAATAACGGGAGCGAAACGACCATGCCAGACGTAACGGGCGGACTTATGCGCCTTCGAGAAGAATGCAAAGCCATATCTGCTCGGCAAAAAGAAGTTAAGCGAAGTTAATGTCCCTAATCGCGATCGGTGGCAAAATTACACCCTTCGAATCGCGAACGAGCGAACGATCGTATTTTGCTCGGCTCGTAAAACCAGACCGAAAAAACGAAGGGCTCCGTGCAGGAAATGGTAATACGCAAGAAAACTCGATGACTCGGCTTGTTACTAAAACACACCGCGAAACGTGCCAAGTTCTTTTCGCACACTCGAATTCTCAGCTCGTTTTGTATAAAGTGATACGCGAACGAGGTAAAAAGAAAAGTAACGAAGCTTACACGACGTAAATTTAATAACGTGCGAATACAAATGTATAATCAATGATGTTGTCATAAATAATTAACAGAACGACGCTGAATTTGAAATCTATTCGAGATTTCAATGACATCGGATAGCGTTATTCAAATAATGCAGGTTCCCCTTGTAATTCTATTTACCATCATGGTCATGCTTTGAGATTGTTTGCAAATGTGCATTCAAGTAAATAAAATGTCACGAATTCAGTGTATAAGACTAGTATCTACCAGTACGTTCTATTTTGTTCGGATAATTGGTGAAATTTCAATTTCACATGTACGGCGAAATAATTGGAGCAATAAAATCGCGGGAAAAAAGAGGTATTGCGGGAGAACTGGTTTGCTGTCCAACTTTCAATGGCAAGTTATGCATGATTTATTGCAACTTCGTTTAAATCTCAGTTAGGTCCTATCGGTGTACGCAACACATACGAATAGGAGAACTGTTCATAACCATATAGGCGAAACCTTGAAATCCTTGCATCGCATTACAAGACCATACACGTAACACGTAGAAGGCAATGCGCAACACTTTAAGGAACACGTAGCGGCCCTGACGATTATTATCATTAAGATTGCGCATACATCGGTCCATTATAAATAAGCAAATAATTATCGAATTTTTCTAATCAGATCGTAATGATGCACGCGATCGTTCACGGTCGCGACTGAAACTAAATTTCTTCCTCAGATGCAGTCACAATGTTATTTGTACGCTCATTCTTTTCTATTATTTTATATCTGTTCGTGTATTTCTGTAAGATTTGTATCATATTAGAGGATCGATTAAATTATTTTTTGAAAATATTTTACTTTAACGGTATTAAGTTACAATACGTTATTGTTTAATAGATCAGTTACGGAACTTCCTGGATTCGATGGGGCACAAAAACGGTAAATTAGATCTATTCCGTAACAGCATAATACTGTATACTTGCGAATTAGGAGAATCATCGAAAGTGATGGAGTTAATCTTAATTAAATCTCCTCCAATCATCTAACATTGCGAGTACATTAATCTTCGAGGCTTCCTAGTGCCTAACACGAAATTCACTCTTTTATCCTATTTGCTTTCTTGCGTGTAACTATCTACACGTAAGAAGATAAGAAGTCCGCTCACGATCTTATACGTAGATTCTCTTATCAAAACGTATAGTTCCTATACGCTATAGTGCATGGTGCTCCCTTTGCGTACCTTTAATTCATTTCCTATACTTCTACGAACGCTTACATCTTGCAGATAAGAATTTCGAATGACTAACCTAACACGCTTTAAAAAACAGCACGAATTTTAAAATAATACCGGAAAGTACATAAGCACATGTTGATTAAAAAAATCAGGCAACTACTATTTGAAAGCACATACCACGACGCTATAAATACATTATAGAGGCTCGTTAAACAAATGGCAATGAAGAGATGACGAATGAGACACAAGAATAAGTTCCATGGTTTGAAAAAAAATAGTTTATTGTGAAGTGACTACTTCAATTTCTTTATACTTTATAAAATTGTAGGTTCTAGATTGGAAAAGAATGGTAACAAAAAAATGTTAGACAAATTCTTGAGATTTTCTTTCGCAATTAAACTGTTAAATTGGCGAATCATTTAAAAGAATTACGAACGCTTTAACACAACATTTCCTTACATTCGCGTTAACGTTTTGTATAATAACATGAAGAGTTTTAGTAAAAATCCAACAACACTAATCGTAAGTATCGCACTTACGTAGAAAGAAAATTTATTATGACACAGCAAGCAACTATCGAACTGTGGAACGAAAAAGACAGCAATCGCGGATTATTATCGTCTCGTATGCTTAAAATGCCAGGTGATTTATTAACGAACATGTTCCAAACCGTAAACAACGCTAACGAATTGTAAATGCTGTATCGTTAAATAAACGCTCGGTGCACATCAGGCTAGTACGGTCAACCATTGGTAGAATTCGTACGATTCCGAGCTCTTAACAACAGGCTCAACACGTACACGGGATACCATTCGCACCAAGGTTGAAAAAGAACTCTACGTTGCCAGCACGTTTACGTTTAGTGCATGCATATGTATCAGATGTGCCAGACAGTGTCTCACGTACTAAAATAACTAGTAATATTTGATTCGCTTATCCGGCGAAAATTGCAGCTATGTTTCATTAATAACCAGTTAATTAGAAAAAAGACAATTATGCTAAACGACGTGAGTTATTTGAAGTATAAATTGTGCCTGTGATGCCGCGATTTGATCGTTTGTAATTAGTAATTAATGTTTCAAATTTGTTTATTCGGACCAAAAAGAAATCTCTAGAAGATTTTTATACGAAATAATTATCACGGAATGGAGAGGAAATTCTTATAAAGATAACACGCCTTTTCAATGATAATACATACATAGAAATGAACAACGATAGAAGACGAATATGTGCATAGCCTTGCCTTATTAAATTAAAAAAAAAACCGATTGTTTGCGGTCACTCGGTTAGAATGTCTCTGAATCAATTTCGTTGTACCACGGTTTCAACACGTCCAGGTTACACCATATCCTGTATTGTTTCACACCGGCAGCCAGCGTGTATACATGAAGATCGTTAAGCGGAGAATTTTGACTTAATTATCGTTTGGCCAGGAGTGATTAAAGAACCCGCACATTCGCGGACAAGACGCGACGTAAAATTCTATTTAACATTCATACGCCGATAGAAAGTGCGATCGCACAAGTAATTTGCACGCACAGTTAGACGTTCGTTTGAGAGTTCATCAAGTTGGCATACAACACCTCCCTCGACACGCACAGAAACGCATTTCCGCCTTTCTAAACGAATGCAAATTAAGCGAACGCGATTAAAGCTAATGCGATGGACACAGTCCAACGATAGCTATCGACGAATTCTTTTACGGCGTGGGAAATTTTTCTAGACGAGGCGAATGCGTTAGTTAGTCACCGTTAATCCTTTAATGAAATGATCAGGCAGCTATCGTGTAATTAAATAATGTATATAATTGGAATGAGAGATTCTGACCTTGAAATGTTTGAACATGAAGTAGTTTAATTAAACTAGCGATTGTGGATATAATGACTAGCAAAGTATTCGAGCATTTACAGGACCTTCTCATGAACATGTACGTGTTTTCAAAATGTTTAATTAATTCAAAAATACATTAGTACGTTACAAGACACTTGGTAAAAAATTAGTATACAATATAAATAATATTGTACGAAAATAAAAAGATATACTCGAAATGTTAAAATTTACATTACTCCTACCTTTCAAACATTGTTTCGATAAGAAATAAAGTTAAACAGCAAGAAAAAAATTAAACAAACTATATTTGAAAAAGTGTCATCCGAATGAAGCAAGTTCAATGAGAAGTGTCATTAAAACGAAATGATCGTGTCACAAAGCTGCCTCTCTATATAATGCACACAATTAAAAATGAGCAGTGAAACAACCGACCGATTTCGCTAGAAATTACGTAATTCGAACCTTCGCTACGGATGTTACCTCAGTACCAGTTACTTCGACGTGAATTATCAAAACAACAGGGACAATGCAGTTCAACGACATACGTGATCGTCAATCCTAGTGGAGAGTCAAGTCATCTTACAAACTCTTTCCTCCTTTGCATTGAATTATGAGCAAGGAATCCGTATAAATCGAGAATCATTCCAACGTATCCACCATGAAATCCTTTTGTTTTTCATGTCGTCAATTGCATTACATTACATTATTTAATCTTGATAGCTTATTTTGAATAAAAAATTTGCGAAAACTTTATTATACTACACAGAGTATCGATGATATAGGATTAATTCAATAAGAATGGGATGAACTATATTAATTCTAATTAGTAATGAAAATTTCTAATAGAAATGTAACAATTGTTCGAATTTATTGAAATTAACAAATGTTTGAATGAAATATTTAAAAATTTAATTACAAGTATCCGAATCATGAAATATATTTAGAAGTATATACGAAGATTTACGCTAAGAATAATAGATTACAGTTTCTAATAATGGCTTTCCAGACGTTTCTTAACGCGCGTGGCAAATTTATGATTGTTTCATGGTTCTATTTATAAATAACAACGTAGACGGAGGCGTGTGGAAATATTTGACGAAGATACGATTTCACTTAAATTTCGACGACACAGAAACCAAAGGGAAAATGAAATTTTCCCGTGAAAAGGAGTAGGCGTGCGTTAGAAGATTACTTCGGAAAGGCACAAGGCCTTACTCGGCGAACGTATAATACTTTCACAGAAGCGTTAGAGCAAAGGTCATTCTTCCCTAGCAAATCCAAGACGGGTAACAAAGTTCAAGCATTCACCGTCATACTGTTCTTTTCGAGACAATGTAATTGCCATATCGCAAACAGAAAACATTTATAAATGTTATTTATTTTTTCATTTCACGGTAAAGACTCCCAAAAGAATAAATTAACGTCAAAAAAATAATTTAAGTATTGTATTATCTTCTATAACAACCATAAAATATGGCGTGGGTAATTGAAAATAGATATATAGTTTACAAAATAGTACATATAATTAACAATGCTAATATTTTCCTCACAGTAAGGTCATACGTCTTAAGAAGGTATCGTGACACACATTGTGCAACAAACATAAGCGATACTTTCGATAATTTAAATGAGCGGTGACATTCAATGCAAATCGTGATGTGTATAATCATTGCCGAGAAAACTCGAATGTATTGAATGGGATGAACAAAACAGGAAAAAGGGAGTCTTTTCCACACGTAAAAATAATCTTTCGGTTATGTACTGATATGTAAAAATATGTTGAAAGCTATTTAAAAAATGCTATCCCATAAATCTTGTAAATCCAGTAAAATTTACGAATGTAAATAATAATACTATGTAGTCGCGTATTGATGGCGCTAAATAAGGCAAAATTATATATGAACTTGTATTTGTACGCTCACTACCGATAGCATTCAAAATACATACTGTAGAATTTTTGTTTGTATGGTAGTGTTATTCATTATATACATATATATATATATATATATATATATACACATACACATAATCACATAAATATAGGTTAATATTAAAAAATCTATAAGAAACAATCTCGATAATATTCAAATTTTGATACATTTGTAAAACATCGAATAACAAGTTTAGATGAATTAAACGAACGAAAAAGATGGAAGAAAACGAGTAAAAATCATTCAATCTGACCTATATGGACTCGGTGGCGGGCGTTGGTCTCGTTCACCGGAAGAAGATCGTCGTACTCCAGTGTCGTCACATCCTTCGTATGAACCAAAACAATTACGCTCGTCACCAGCATCAACACCATTGTTATCACCGATCGGTTCACCGTCATTTTGATAGAAAAAAGATTTGCGCTTACCGGGCACGAAAAATCCGTCGCGCGACACAGGGTATGCCGTTCGATCACATTTTCACGAACGGCGAGAATCGGCGCTTCGAAGAGGAAAGCTCGAAATTATCGAGCGCTCGAAGCGGGAAGTTCGAATGCCGGAATCGCGTACCGGGCGTCAATCCTCGCATATTATTCAAACTAAAACGAACGCGACTATACGTGGACGAGATACGATTACATATAATATACGAAAGCGTCAATTCGTTACGATTTGAGCATTTTCCCCGCGCATTTTAATCTCGTACGACGCAAAGTTGGCCCTTTGAGGGCGCGTAATCGATAGGTGCGCAGATCGAACAAACTGTCATAATTACTGCGCATAAGACAGAATCCGCGTGCGAAACGAGTGCACCGTTCACGGATGAGAAACTCGAGGTCGGTGAAACTTTATGAATCCTCTTCGTCCGATCTCGTCCCTCTCGATTCGTGACACACGAAGGGCTGTCAGTCGACGGATATTACACACTCGTCGACTGTCACTCGCGTATGCCTAATTGAATACGGCCTGCTCGGGCGCAAAAATAAAAAGAATTATCTGAGACCGCGCGTGCTACCTGTTTTAAAAGAAGTGTGCGCTTGCCGCACGAGTCCATGCTGCACTGCTAGGCACCAGTCAGGTGTTTCAAGCAGCCGCCACGCGACATCCGCGCCATCTGTCCGCCTATCACCAAACTTTTGGCGTCGCGCGTAAACCACCGGCACGCTTTTCACGCGCACGTTCCTTACGTCGTTCTTTCTGTGTCACGTGGCCACTTGACTTCATTCATGGGGACAGATCCTTTTATACTACGAGCGTGTATGCGTAAGTATCAACCGGCTGCGTAGCTATGTGTCGTTCCTAACTCTTCTCCTTTTTTCCATCGCTATATGCAATACGGTTTCTGTATATGCAAAGCGGAAATTATATCCATTACTTTATTATCGACGCCTCGATTTCTCATGGCCTAACGAGGTATCGTCAAAATATTACTCGTTCGATAAATCGATTTCGATGCGTTGCAGGTCCTCCATAAAAATGCACGCGGTGTAATGAACGCTTCTACGAATCGGCCGCAGCCAACCAAAACGTAATCGATTCGAGGAAAACAGAATTTTATAAGCTACACGTAATCGAAAAATCAACACGTGTCTTATTCCCTTGCTGGTTTCTTATTCAACATGCACTCGTGATTCAACTTTAACCAATAATTGGTATGGTAGTCATTTTCTCACGTAAACGGAATTATAATATATGTACAGAACTCTATAAAAGTGCTTAGAAATTTACAGTTAACGAAAAAAAAGTAATATTATACATACATCATATTTATTACTGTATTTAAAAACTGATTGAATCATACTGATTAACAGGTAATTGCTGTTACGCACGACATCTCACAGTAGCTGTTTTCCAAATTACTATCATTACCAAAGTAAAAATTGCTTGGACGCGATAAACTTCGCCTTACCAGTTAGAGGTTAAAATCATCTTTGCATCTATCGCTTTTCCAATCTTCCGCAAATACCTCCAAACACGTATCTTCCCTTTTATGATTGCCAAACTTGAAACATGGTGTGCAAACGTTGCCCAACACCGGCAAACCGTTCGCCGGCTGCTTCTAAACAGTTTCCTGCACGAAAGCAGTCGCGATTCGTTCGTTACCTACATTTCCCTATCGGCAGCGATTTCTCACCGCCTCTCTCTCTCTCTCTCTCTCTCTTTCTTTCTCTCTCTCTCTCTTTCTCTCTCTCTCTTTCTCTCTCTCTCTCTCTCTCTCTCTCTCTCTTCATTCCCGGCCTTAGCAAGGTAAAATCGCGCGTCACAGTCACGTAAGCGTGGCCTCTCCTCGAAGAGGACACGGATGCCTCGGTCTATCGGTATTTAATTAAGCCCGGTCGTTCGAGAAAAAAAGCCGTTGGTACAGGAAGCGATGGGTTTCGAGTACGCCGAGCAGCGGACCGTAGTTCGAGCCCCGTTACGGGACAGATTCATTGGCGTAGTCCCAATCGATCGGCCAATGTCCTTTGCACAACGAATGTTTGCGCATCGCGGCGCCTCGACGCCATTGCAGAATGCCGGTGCAACTTCTCGCCGGTATTCCGCAGGGATCGCGAACCGCGTCGACCTTAAAAATTATCGACACGAGACCCGAGAGTAATGGTCAGAGCAGAACACCGGCTTTGTCTTTGTCGCGCGTTCCCTTTTTCCGCTTTATCTCGCTCTATCTGTCCACCACGAAAGGCAAACGATTCGTGTTGTTTTTCAGCCTGACAAGAAAACGGACGGTCGATGCACTTTCAATCGCAGGTCGATCGCGATACGTAATCTTTGAGCGCACAGAGGCAATCGAATCGAGTAATGTGCATACCATGAGATTCGAATGGAAGAATTAAGATGAAAAAAATACACGACTTGCTACCTGCATATTATCCTTGATAAACGTGCTGTCTAATTTTAGCATGATCGTAAGATAATGGGAATGAGAGTTGACATAATGATTGTTTACTCAATAGCGTAGAGTTTAGAAAATATGTGGAACAAAATGAGGAAATGAAGATCGAGCTGATTTCACAAGTAGCGAAGCTTTCTGTGGTTTTAGAATAGCGTAAAGTATAGAAGATTGTAAAACGTATCTTCCTTTTAATGAGCCACTGCTATTCAACCATCTTTCTCACGTATGAAGAATTCACAATACTTTATTGTTCAGCCTCTGAAGACGACAGACTTTTGTCTCCTTCTAATAGTCGCTACAACATTAAAATATCTTCCGGTGTGATTGTAACTGATCGTAACTGCCAAGCTGTTGCATTAACATCTGTTATTTATGGTTAATGATTATTTAATGTTATTCTGTATACAAGATGTATCACACTTAAGGTTTGGAATAACTTTCAGAAGGTGTTCAAGAGGAAAATCACGGTTGATGCATAATTTCGGTATAATGTCTAAACACTGTACTACGTACCAACGAAGTTCTTCTATGCTTCTTCATTTTAGTCGCCCTTTTTCAAGCCTTGGGGGACATATTCTCACGAAATCCGGTTCTACTGGTTTGGTGTTAGATACGAAGGTAAAGTTTAGTCTCTGGTGGTCCAGAAAATCGGCACTTCTGTCGATTATTATACCGCAATGCACCGCATTAGATTAGTTCATTTATTACGTAAAAGAATATAGCTGCCGTGTTAGAAATAGGACTATAAAATCTAAATCTAAACGCTATAATGAACAATTTTCATTCATATAGACTCAACTATTCATTTAAGTAAACTCCATACCATTCTGTATTAGCTTTACAAATGTCTAGAAATTAATAAATATAATCAGAGCAAAAATGAAGTTGATAATCCGATTTTAGCAGATGTTAAAATGATGCCAGTTAAATGATTTTCAATTAATTTGTAATCTCGAGATCGGCGTTTATCTTTGGTCGCAATCTCTTTCTGATTTTCACATGTTACGTACAAATAAATGAAAAGACATTAGCGGCGCTCACATTACAGGTTGTCACGTTCTCAAAGGACATGATATTTATTACTTCAAATTGGTTACAAAATACGCTATAACTCTCACATAATTTATGACCGTACCGATGGTGTTGACGACGCATCCCGTGAATACATCTCTCTCATATAGTATTATACATACGAGAGCAATACGAGAGACCAGGTGTATTTAAATATTCATATGCAATGTATCACGAATCATACATCAGTTTGCGGCTACGAGCATTACAAACGCCGAGTCTACGCAACATATACAGAGTGCCTTTTTAATAAAATCGTTGATTACCTCTCTTTTATTAATATGTGCAATGCGTCTTATGACTTATGCGAAACAAAAAATAATTTAAATAAATATAATGTCTGTCATTGTGAACTTAAAAAATATCACTTTTAAAAAAGCCAAAGTATCCAACAAGTATAAGAAGTTTTTTGAAATTGTAACAATGCATAGCTAGTATCGAAAGATAAATGTTTCACTCTGTATGCAAAAATATCATGTAGCCAAACACCATCTTCTGCACAACAGGTTGTTAATTCCTCTCTGTAAGATCCACGGCGGTGGGCTTCATTAAAAATTGAACTGGTCAGAATATCAGAGAGAAGAATAAATTTAATACGTATGAGCCATTAATTAGCGGTCCAATTGCTGATATTCTTATTATACAAGGGGGGCGTAACGTACGTAGAATGTGCTTCCAAAAAAACCTTCGTAACTACATCGATTTGTTTGCTACGCTTGTATGGGAAATAAAAACTAACAACATTGTACGCGCAAAACCTATATAGTACGTTTAAGTATGGTAAAGTGCAATCATATATTTACATAAAAATGTCCATAATTCATATATACCTGAAAGGCTAAAGAATACAAGCAGAAACCGAGAATAACAAGCCAGAGTCCAAAGACATTGCGAGGACCAGTCTTGGATCGAGCAACAACTCTATATCCTCACTGGAATAAACTATGCTTACTACAAGAATTAGTGAAAAATAAGAAGATACTACGCTTAGACAAGTCGAACGATCCCGCTAATATCAATCACTACGTCGAAAAAGTTCAATAGCACTAGTTTTGCACCGAACGATCTTAACTTATCCTAAACCCCCAAATCTATCTACATTCGTCTAGGGACAAGGAATACCTCAATGGAACTCGTTCTGGGTTACAGAATCCTATCTGCATCTAAACGACAATTCAAACTTTAGTGATTTATTTGCAACAATTATTTGCAACATCGAGTAGTAATTCGGAAACTGAATTTGAGGATTGTATAGATATGTTAAATTAATTTGAAAGGAATTCTCTTCGTGAAGGACTAGAGAGAGAAGAACATGGCAAGAAAAACAATTAACTCTATACAGACACATTTACAGCTGCCGGGTTTCGCGAGCAATGAACTCATGGGAAGTACGTACTTACTTCCATCGTGCTAAGATGCTGCTACGAATAACCGCAATGCTCATCTCATTGCTATGAGTGTTAATACTTACAACATCATGTTTTGTATTAATACAACTTTATCTTTTCGTGCAAAATTTTGTCTAAAATACTTCTACCGATTTAACAGTTGTCTTTTTTTACAGACATTAAAATATCTTCGGAAAAGAAGGAGACACATATTTTATTTACTCCAACGCTATATTTATTTTAAACGTATAGCTTTAAAATACAAAATAAATATTTGCTTAAACAAGAGATACGTAACTGTCAAATGGAATTTCTGCCCTCTTCTATTCACGCATATTTATTAAAACTTAAGGATCACCCTTTCTTATGCTAATCCTATGCTTCCTACGTATCTCAGCTCATTGTATGCATATTGAAACTACATTTATATAAGTGTGTAATGTGCAAGGATTAAAGGCATATCAAACGTGAAAAACAGGTAATACAATTATTGGACAAACAAATATTGAATTAATTATTATTAAGTATTCAAATTAATAGAAAGCTACAGTAATTTATCAAAGTAAAATGTTAGTAAATTTCTTTTGGAAAAAATGTTAATACAGGCACATACGTATATCCAGGAAATAATATCTTTGACAAAGAATTCATGAACAATGTGCAATAGACTTCTGTATCACACACATAGCTCGAGGAATTTTTTAAAAGAATCTTTCTAGGCATGCACAATGTACACCAGATCGGACAAGTAAGATATAACGAGTGGGAATACAGAAAGGAAACCTCTATAACGGTATAAAATATAGTGGAACTGTTTGCTTGCAGAAAACAAGAAATGGAGTACGCAGTCTTTTTCCCCGAGGACGATCTAGATTACAGAATAAACCGCGCATTACGAAGGGGACCGCATTTCCTCAGGTTATCTGTGTATACGTTTGGTACAAACAGAGAAGAAATTTCTTCTCTGATACAAGACAAGATTTCCATACGACTTTATTTCAGAAACGTCTATTTGGGCGATCCTATACGGTATTATGTTTCTTTGCAATGATGTCATAGAAAAAAATACAAAATAGAAAGATAGACAAAGATAGTTTATTATTAATATAAAGAACTAGAAAAAATAAACATATATTTATATGATCTTTTAATTTCATTAGCTGCAAAATTTTATTTACACAGTCATAAAATCCCGCCACGACACGCTACCATCATTTTACCAATTTGAAATTTTCGCACGGCACCATTATAGCAATGTCTTAAGGCTTAAGTAATATCCTGAAGTGACAGCGGCGGATATTACCTACTGCAACTTCGTACAAAATAGATGTTACGAGGTCTGCCGATGCACAATTGAGAAACACTATTTGAATAATTTCCTTAGCAATAATTGCTTCAGTCACGAATAAGACGCGTATCGTTTTGCTCGCATAATACAATCACTAGAGCAATTAATTTGATTTTTTGAACATCATTTAATCATCAAACATCGTTATAATTAAATGTAAAATACAACTTTCATTCATTATTCTTAATATTTATCATTTTATGGAAGATATTGAGACAATTATACATTTTAATAGATCTAACTTATAAATATTTGATGTGTTTAGTTTTCATTCAATATATATAAAATCTTTCATATTACATAATTACATAAAACTGAGAGATTAAATTAATATTTAATAATGCATAAAAAATAATTAATCTGTAACATATTCAAGATATATATACATAGCAATGAATTATAATATGTGGCACTGACAATGAAAGCAATCACCAGTACATCTATAAGATTTCATAAATTTGAGCTCCGGAGATGGTTGTGCAGGTCCTAAATTTAAAGAATCTTCACTTTCTTCACTCATTTCTTCAATGCTAAATGTATCAGTTAGATCTTGCTTATGCTTGGAGGAATCTTTCGATTTAGTTGTTGGAAAAAGAGTCATTTCTCCTTCACTAAAAATATATAAAGATACATAACTATACTATATTTACTATACTAAGAATTACTACATATATAATATATATATATATATATTACTAACTACCTTTCACTATCACTATGCCAATATTCAACAAGAGGAAGATGTTCTTTATTCTTATTTGGTACAGGAAGTCTTTGAATAGAAATCAGACCAGCAGCACTACTACCACTTCCGCATCCCTTATCATATTTTGGCAACTTCACATAATCTGAATTACGCTGAATACGTTTAGCTTGTTCAATTCGTGCTTCTGCCCAAAATAGATAACATATAAAGGAAATTGTAAATATTGTGATATTTGTAATTTATAAAACAACAATTAACAATTCAATACCAAGCTTTCTTTGCAATTGTTTAGTAGTAGAATTATGCTGTGATGTCTGTGTCTGATTGCTGCTACAACTGCTATCACTTCCCTAAAATAAAAAGAAATAAAGCAATGTGTCTCTTTCATTATTATCTCTATTTACTTATTTTAATTTTAATTTATAAAATGGATAATATTATGAATCATATATTTACCAAGAAAAGTCTTTCATCTTCTGTATGACTAGTGGTTTTTGGATCACTGTCAATTCCACTATCTTCCATCACAAAATAAAAATGTATTGTAAACTAAAGATTAAATCTCTCAATTCATCTGAAATGAAAGTAAGACATTTTTAAATTTCCAATTACACAAAATTTTCATACACATAACCACATGTATAAATATAGCAACATTTTTTAAAATAACTAATAAAATAATACCTCTTATCACTTAAATATTCAATAACAATGCACACATTCCACCTTTAATTTACATACTGTCATCTTTTATATACAAGTACTTTGAACAAGTACTTAAAAAATAATAATTTATTCTGAAATATAATATAATTTACACGTAATGCACATTCTATGTAAAACCATGCTTAATGAAAGATAATCTGAAAATTGTTACTCACAAGTATTTGCAAGCTATTCTGACTTATCTAGTAGGAAGCATGCTTACATTATCATGGTATGCTCCATTATTGATTTTCTTTCTCTATATAACCACACACAATATGTTAAAAATATTGCCCTTATTTAAAAGATAATCTTATATGTTTAAATGTATACTCTACCTCTATTTAAATGTATATAATTTTACAATTAAATATATTTGAGCACAATGTATTATATTCCTTTATGTATGCATATATTCAACACTATAATATAATTTTACATTTTTAATATATAAACCACCGAATATTTAAATTTTTAGAGCTTTAAAATTTGTTTACAGTATTCTGGCGTAACTTAAATAAGTTATTATATTGTATGACAGAATTATTAACTTAAAACGGATAATATTTAAATGTTATGATAGTATAACAAGTTTCCTAGGAAACCAAAACTTATTTCTATGTATTTATTGAGAAAAATAAGAGATATAAAGAACTTCAGTTTAGTTTTTATTTAGTTTTTTAATATATGTTTACTATAGTAGAACAGTTTTCTATTCATCTAGTACAAAAGCCAATTTAGTTAATATAAATATACAAACGAAATTCCATACCTTTTATAAATTGCAAAATTTTAATATTATTATTTTAAATTGTAAGAGTTTGAATAAATATTATTCTATAATATAATATTAAAATTACATTATTGTTAACTTATATATAATAACTTTTATATAATAATAAACATAAACACTAATTTGCAATATTTTTATAGGTAGTTGGGTACTAAGTAAGTTCTAATCCAAGAATCATGCGTCCATCACTAGTAAAGAGAACACTTTCTAAAGTGGCAGAGGTATCAAAAGAACCAGCAAGAGTTAGTATTTCACACATTTTATTTGATTTAATACAATTTCGGACTCATTTAATAAAGAATTAATAACTATTTTCTTACTTATGTTTAGCATATAAGCTTCTTGAAGAGCCGTATGGATCTAGGTGGTGGTGATATGGATTGGTTACGAGGAAGAGTTTTCTTAAAACCAGAAGATCAACTAGTATTATCAGATGCAGTATGTGCACCTTTTCATTATTGAAACATCATACATTCCAACTACGAATTTTTAAGAAAGTTTGTAACTAATTCAAAAACTAAAATTTTAGGAATTACAAGAAGAGATTGCAAGAGTTCTGACTATACATAACACAAGAGTTCCAGATTCTTTAGTTGAGTGGTCATGGAAATTAAAAAGTTTCATATTATTACCTCCTCCACCACATTTAATAACTGTTCTAAGTGTTCCTGGATCGCTATTGCATAAAGATTCTGAAGAAGCTAGAATACAATTGGCAGGAGGACTTGTTGGTAAAATTCCATAAATACAAATATAAGAAGTTTACAATTAATTTAATATTTTATTACATAACATTTAAATATATCATTGTAGTGGATACTCCTTTTGAAGAAGCCATATTACATGATGATGAGGAAGAAAGAGAAGAAGAAGAGGAAGAAGATGAAGATGAAGGAGCAGATGTTGAAGAACAAGAAGGTAAGATGATTAATAATAATAATAGAGAAAGTTACAAAAGTCTCTTCAAATATTTATTTTTGATAAAAGTGAAAAATAATTTAAAAATTTCTGTGTTCAAAATTCAAAATTTTGAAAAAATATTGAAAATTGTGAAGAACATGAACCTGAACCTGACCATGAAGATGATCATGAAGAAGAAAGAGTAAAACCAAAAAAAATACCAAATCAATTTAACTTTTGTGAAAGAGCTGCTTTAACTTATACCAATCCTATGCGAGTAAGTGTAGAACAGTTTAGATTTTATAGACTAAGATCTATTTAATTATTTTTATATTAATTTATAGGAAACGAGTACCCAAACAATACCACCTCCAACAGAGACATTTAATACCCATGTTTTTCAATGGACAATCTTTGATGAGTATCAAGTATGTATTTTATTTTGAATTAAATCATTTTATTTTGAATTAGAAATATGAATGAATATATATCTTAGGAAGATTTTGCTCAACAACAACGTGAAAAAGAAAGAGAAAGAAGAATTCCATTTCTACAACTGAAGAAGGAGGATATGAAGAAAAAAGCTCAAACTGAATCCACAGCATTAATATGTAGAATGTTACAAGCTGCAAAAACATTGGAACGAATGGTAAATCAAAATATTTTTGATGAAATAGCGCAAGGTTAATATTTTAATTCAGTGACTCTCAAAAAAATTTATACTTTATTTAGAGAAATATTTAATATGAATATTATTAGACTACAGATATTGGGATGATCCAAGTGATGAATTTAAAGTTGGAGAAGGTTCATTACTACCTTTATGGAAATTTCATTATGAAAAAACCAAGAAACATGATGTTACAGATTTATGCTTCAATAGTAGATATTATGATTTATTTGCAGTTTCATATGGAACAAGTTAGTAAAAAATATAAAAATTCTGTTATATACAAATGCTTATATACAAAATATTTCAGTGTCATTTAGTAATTCGATAATAGATGGAACAGTATGCTTATTTAGTTTAAAAAATCCATCATATCCAGAGTGGATCTGTCCAACAGAATCTCCCGTAATGTGCTTAGATTTCAGTGAACAACATCCACATCTTTTAGTTATTGGTAATAAAAACAAATATTATATAGTACATTTTTATTATAATATCATTATTATAATACTGTCTTTTTTAATGGTAAAGGTACTATGGATGGTGCTGTTGCTGTTTATAATATTATGTTGCCACCTACAGCCCCTCAATATAGAAGCAATGATGTTGTTCAAAAACATGGAGGTATTGTGTGGGAGGTTTGTTGATTACAAATAAAAATATCTAAAACGCCTAACAACATCACTGTGTTAATTATTTAAAAATGTATTTATCATTAATACAATATTTATGATATATAATGTTCAAGGTGCATTGGGCACCAGACACGGAAGAAGGTAATTTAGCATTCTACAGTGTTAGCATTGACGGAAAAGTAAACTACTGGATATTAAGTGAAAATAATCTTGGTTTGACAACTGTGATGACCCTTTTCCTGGACAGACCACCAATACCTGGGCCAGATGGTACTATAATTACACTTAAGGGTGAGAATATTTTATACCATTAATATAACTTCTAAGATTAACAAGCTCCAATAAATATTAATAAAATTTACTAGGTTGTGGAACATGTCTAGCATTTCACCCTGCAGATCAAAATGTATTCTTGGTAGGAACGGAAGAAGGAACAATTTATAAGTGCAATACAGCATATAGTAGTGTTTATATGAGAACTTATAATGAAGCACACAATATGCCAGTCTACCGGATAGTATTTAATAAATTCAATTCCAACATATTTGCAAGTTGTTCTGGTGATTGGAGAATAAAAATATGGGAAGATGATAGGATGTAAGTTTCAATTACATTCATAGTTTTCTTAAATTCTTAATTTTTTCTTATCTGTCAAGTATGCACTGTTTTAGGGAACCCTTATTTATGTTTGATCTTGGTGTTCCCATTGGAGATGTTCAATGGGCACCATATAGTTCAACAGTATTAGCTTGTGTTTCAAATGATGGGAAAGTTACAGTATTTGATTTGAATGTAAATAAATATCGACCAATATGTAGTCAACCAGTTGTTAGCAGAAAAAAATATAAACTAACTAGACTTGCATTTAACAATAAACTACCATTCATTATAGTGGGCGATGATAAGTATGTAATTATTTTATTCAATAATATGATTATATGTTTAATGAATAATGTTATAATACAATTCCATTTTCATGTCTCGTCAACAGAGGTACCATAAATACATTGAAATTGTCACCAAACCTTAGATTAAAAGTAAAACCAACTAAGAGGCAACTTCATTTGACACATAGAGAATTAGAAATTATGAAATTAGAAAAATTATTAAGTTTTGTACGTGAACCAGCTATTTTACCACCACCAAAAGATATAAGGGTAGAAATCTAAGCCATACTTTTAATCACAAATATATTTGCATGTGCTTTTTTAAGATAAAATCTGTTTAGATATGAAAATTATATATTGCAGGTAATAATGATAATTATCACTATTGTATAATACTATAATAAAAAATTATAATATTCTCTAATTTTTTGTAAACATCAACACTTTATTAACATTTGCTATAACAGAAAATACATATTAATATCTATGTCTTTATATGAAGAAATTGGCACTAAATTTAGAATGATTTACAAATTTAAACTTATCTATGTAGTTACTATAACATGTCTTCTAGACTAGAAGCAATTATTAACGATTATGAAACTACTTTAATACATTCCTTTGTAAACAGAATTATTAAAGTTTTTGCAATTCCATATGTAACAGTACCACACAGTTTCATAATAAGTCTTTAAATACTTTTATTTTTAAATACTTTTAAAGAATAAGTTAATGATTTCAGAAATAGTTTACATTAATTGTATAC
Source organism: Bombus pyrosoma (assembly GCF_014825855.1). Lineage (NCBI taxonomy): Eukaryota > Metazoa > Arthropoda > Insecta > Hymenoptera > Apidae > Bombus > Bombus pyrosoma. The sequence goes on from NC_057781.1 coordinate 2,660,595, forward strand.
ACATAATAATATTTGTTGTTACCTGAATTTGTATATGAAATTTAGTATGTATTAAAAAAGGATAATAATTAAGAAAATATCAATGTAAATATCGAGTTACGTATTTAATAATAGCTAATATTATAAGAAAACGTGGTCCAAGTGAAATTGTAATATCCTTATAAAGAAAAATTTGATTAATGGTTTTAAAAAGTGTTTTAACTCAGTAAGTTTTAATTCAATAGTAAGCACAATTTCCTGTAAACTTAATACAAGCATTGTTATTACACAAATCTTATTTTCTGATATTTCAAATGTATTAAGCACTGGCTATCACAGTGTCTGTTATCTTTAATTACTTTTTAATATCAAAGAAATATTTATATACAAGTAGTCATTCAAATTAAATGTTATTAAACAAATTATTTTTTCGAAAGAAAAATGATGTATATGAAAAAATATATCCATTTATATAAAACAATTTAAGAACATATGATATTAAATAGAAATAATTTTAAAATAATATATAAAAATACTAAATAACATACAAAAATATTGATTATAAATACATATTAAAAATATAAAAAGTATATTATTCATTAAACTAAATAATTTTTATATCTTTGGCACATCTATTTGTTGTATAAAACGAAATCGAAATGAAGCATTTAATACTATAATTAATACTGACAATGCATATGCAAGAAATTAAAATCATAATGTCAATTTATAAACTATATTTCTCGTACAAAAAAAAAAACATATTTTATAATTATCTAACCAACAAGTTTCATTACTATGTTACATTCAAAACAATCTGAATCTTTCTTAGGAACTTGATATCATGACAATTCATTATTAATGAAGCAAAAAAAAAGAAAATTTTTTACCTCCAATACACAATTATGTAAATACAATTAAAATTTAAGTACCTATATATTTATTATAAATGTTAGAAAATATATAACATCTACATTTTTAAGGACATTTTATAGAAATGTTCTCACACTTCCCTTTGTTCTCATACTAAATTTCTAGCCAAATTAGTAATAATTCTTATTCTAGCATATAATCGCGTAACCTTATAAAATATCGGAAAATAATATTTCTCATTCGAAAATGCTATAATGTATTCCCAATACAATTTTTTCATAGGATATACTAATTCAGTTGATTAAAATTATGGAAAAAGATTGTAAAGCCTAAATATATTTGTAGATGAGATAATTATAGATTAGATAATTTAAATTATGTATTTTGGAAAAATTTCTTTCCCAATTTCATATATGACTTACTACAAGATTAACTTTTAATGAAGAAACTCTTGAAAAGAAATTTTACCAGGGAGTTCTGGATTTTCTATCACACCCCTGAAATATTTTAATTCTAAAAAATCCCTAATATTATTTGGGCATGGCACTTGTCTGCCAGCAAATTCGATACTTGACATTGGATGAAGAAATTGCTCTGGAAAATCTTTATTGTTTAAAAACCATGCATCTCTAAGCATAGACCCATCTTTTGCATAAAATGGAAGTATGTTTACAGTTAACTGGTTTACCTTTGAATACTGTACTTTAAAAAATTCACCTTCTGTTGCCTTTTTCCAGACAAAACCATGATTGTCAACAACAGGTTTATCCATGGCTTGAATTAACCACGATGATCTCTCAAGATCATCACGATTTACTCCTATTTGTACTTCATGATCCCATGGTAAAATATCACCATTTCTCATAGCACCAAGTAAAGATCCACTTTCTAACCAATATCTGATACCAACTTCTTCTAATTTATCAAACACATGATGAGCAACTTTTCTCAATCCTGAGATGCAGCAAGGTGGAGTAAACCGATTTTGATGAAGATAAGATGGAATACCATTTATGACTGGTCCAAAACATCTACTACTTTCTCTAGAACAGCCATACCATTCTATAGAATTGGAAGCTCTTGTAACCTTCTTAATTCCCAATTTTCCAAACATAGTTCGTTCACGATCTTGATGTAACTGTTGTACCTTCCATAAGAATTGCGTACCTTTATATAATGATTTTCCTTCGTTGAAATGATGATTTGACAACATATGAATCTGGCAACATGTAATAAACTATTTACTTGAATAAATTTTGCTTATTATTAATATATTTTTATACATTAAACATTGTGGATCATAGTATTTGAATCATAAACTTAAATAAAGAAATAATAAGTAAAACCTTCAAATATATAAAATTAATAAAAACTTTTTCTTTGTTAAAAATTAAATATAAAGTACAAACCTTTACACCTAATGCAGTTGTTTGGATATATAATGCATCTGTAAAAGGTAGTAAGAAAGGATCAGTTAATTTTCGTAATAATTTTGCCTCAAGCATTGTAGCATGTTTTCCATTTATTCCATCACATTCAGTGCCCGTTGTGTATGAGAACTTCAGACTCCATTCTTTTACTTTTAAATCTATATTGACACAATTTAAAGTTATACTTCCTACTGGTACACCTACAGCACCTAATTTTGTAGTTTGTGATACAGTCTCCTGAAAAATATTTGATATAAAACAATTAAAAAAAAGCAAATTATTGCCTTACAATAAAGTAATAATGTTATATATAATGTATTTCTTACTTCCATGCTTTGCTTGGTAGAAAGCCTACTACCATCAGGTAAAAATAAAACATATTTTGTACGTATATAAAATAGTGGATTTCTTTCATCGTAAGATTTATTAAATTCCGGTTGCAAGTTTATTAATTTAACATTTTGCATGCTTTCATTTGCAAAGTCCAATTCCAGTGGAGGATATGGTAATTCATTGCTTACTATTAAAATTGGTATAGTAGGAAAAAGACTTAACACAGACTCTACAGTGGAAGTTACATCATTTTCAAAGGTTTCAAATTGTCGTATAACCACAGTTACTAATCGAGCTAATCGCCGATGAAGTTTTTGCGGAGGATCAGGTGTTACGGGAGTTGGTGTCAACAACCGCAAAGTGTTTTGCGTTGAAAATAACCTCCATATTCTGTGCCACACAATGATATTAGCTAGTAGTGCAAGCACTAATAACGTTCTTACAAACTTAAAACGCATAATTATCACATATTTTGTGATATCATCGTAGATAAAATTTTTTTTACTTCATTCTTATATTATAACACCTCCAAATTACGTTTAAATGTTTGACAAATCACAATACCTCTGCATGTTTCAATTCACTTCTACTCAGCACTACCAATCTATTATTTTCCAGATTCAACATAAGAATATGACAGTTGAAATACTATTTATATTACATCATCATTTAATAAATATTTATTGTATTATTGTAAGGTTTTAGTATTTTTAACTAATTTTCTGTAATAAAAAACGAAAGTTTTAATCCAACATTTAAAAAATTCAAAATTACACTACAATCTGGTGACATTACAAATGTAAATGTTTAGAATACTGTCTTGCTGTTGTTTTTACATAAACGTCAAAGTCTACATTTGTTGCAATCGGCGTTCCAATGAAGTTAGTAGAAACGTAGAACTAGTTCTGTGATCATTGTATTATAATTTACGTAAACGAGAAGTAATAAAGTTCAGATAAACTTTGACACGGAAGCCTTTTTATCGAAGCACCATGCCTCTCCATCGTTATACTCATGCAGTTCTATGTAGAATTCCTCTTTCGCTTCGTACAAGAGGCGAGGTCACATTAGACGAAGCTAGAACTCAACATTTGGCACTTGCTCAGCTTCTACGAGAACTCGACATCGACGTTGTTGAAATGCCACCAGATGAAAATTCACCGCTCTGTGTTTTTGTCGAAGATATCGCAGTTGTGTGCAATGGTATTGCACTTATAGCACGGCCCAATGAACCATCGCGCCTAAAAGAGGTATATTTATAAAATCGTATAGTAATTAACAAGTAGTTTCTAATTATATTATTATTATTTTATATAAATAATGAAATTTCAGTGTATTATGCTATTATATTATTTAAGAGAAAAGCTAAATCATTAAATATCATTTTAAGTATATATCAATATACTATATTGTATATCAGATTATAACATTAAATTAAAAATATGAATTGAACAACTATTTTGTGCATATTCACATAAAAAGAATATAACTTCATTACATTGTTACATGTATTAACATTATTATTCTGTAATGTTTCCAGTATGTGAATAACTAAAATGATGATGATCTAATTCCAGATTGAGACAATTAGAGCTGTTCTAAAGAAGGAATTGGAAATTCCACTTATAGAAATAGCTGACAAAAATGCTCGTCTAGATGGAGGAGATGTTTTATTTACTGGTAAGTTTTGTTTTTAATATTAAGTTAATGAACTTACAACCAAATTACTAAACAGAAGCAAATGATTATTATAGGTCGTGAATTTTTTGTTGGATTGTCTCATTATACTAATGAAGCAGGTGCAAGAGCAGTTGCAGCAGCATTCCCAGAATATCCATGTGTACCTATTAAGGTTGGTTAATTATTAAAAGTTATGTTACTAGTATTTAATATAATTTATATAGTCATCTGCTTTTTAATATATATTACACTAACATTTCAGTCCTCTATTTTATATAAATCTATATTTACTTTAAAAGTGTAAAATAATGCATGAATTATTTTGTTAAATATCTCTTAAAGTAAAAAGGAATTGATGTTGTTTGCATAGTGGGACTTTATTTGATATTTTTCAACATTTTTATTTCATTATATAATCTGTGTCATCAATGAGTATCATGTGTTATAAAGAAATTAAAACATATATGTGTATTGTGATTGTTTTAGAAATATACTTCTTTGTATTATTAGTACCTATATAATGTAATCTTTATTATTATATCTTGAAAGTTAGTTTAATGAAGTCATGTAATAATATATGATATGGGTAATTGTATTTTGGATTTTATAGTAGCATATATTAAATTAATAATTATAGTCTATATTAATAGTTGCATATGAATTATCAAATAGTTTTCTTAGTAAATATTAAACTAAAAAATATTACTACTTATATTAAGAAAACTTGTTTAAAGCATACTACTTATATAATACATAACATAAATGCGCGTGAACCCACACACACTTACACATATAGGTTATAAAATATGATTGACCACAACAAAAGATTAAGATCAAACAACTTACCATTCTGGTATTCATTTAAGGTGGGTGATGGTGGTGAAGAGGTGATAGTGGAGAGTCTTACCTCAGCCCCAATTCAGGTTTGGGTGTATTAGACTGACTCTCTTTTGCATATTATATTGAAAAAGATTTCACGATTTAGAAACACAATTTTGCACGGTTCCAACAAATTTGTTTGTGAATATACTTTTTACAATTACCCATTACAGATTTTAAACAGAATGCTTTCAGAAATGGAGTTTTATATACATAGTATGTAAGTTATGGCTTTGTGTAATTGTGCACATAAAACACATACATACACTGATACACAAGATCATCTTTCACTCTTGCATGTGATTAATGCTTGTATCCTTTTGCATAAATTTGTCATATTGCAGAACTTTATACGGTGCAACTTCGATCAATTTTATAACAAGTATATATAATAAAAATGTATGTAAAATATACAAAAATATTTTTGTTAAAAAGTATATTTTAATTTCTATAATTATAAAATTTGAATAATTGATTGAAGATACATTATTTGCTACTCTTGTTATGCATATTAAACTCATAAATCAAAAATAGTAATTCCATCAATTTTACTTGGTTATTTCTCTTATGCAATGCTACAGAGGACTTATATATATGTATTCATTTCTTATTTTCTATTTTATGCATTGTGTTTATTATAAAAGCTAACTGATGAAAATGATGCTTAAATTATCTAAATATGTATCTATTTTGTTCTAACTTAAGTTATATCTGAAATAATGTAAATATCATGAATATAAAGAGAAGGTTAATAATTTTATCATTATTGCATTCCTGATTACAATTCATGTATTGTTTGAGATTGAAAATATTTATATTTTTATTCAATTATTGTTTATAGGTTGCTGAATCCAAGCGTCTTAAAGGTTTAGTTACAATGGCTGGCCCTGATATTATCTGTGTAGGTGCTGGAAAAGAATCTCAAGAAGTCCTGAAGGTATTTATTTGTAATTAAAATATCATTACTTTTTATATTTGTTTATATCTTTTCAATTTGCCCACCTTTTATATAATATATTGTTTATAATGCAGAGAATTGAGAGGGAAGCAACTTATAGTTACCAAACATTAACTGTGCCTGAAGATGCTGCAGCGAATGTACTTTATGTTAATGGAACTCTAATTCATAGATCAGAAGATGAGATTCCACAATCAAGTAAAGTTTTTGCAGAAAAAATTGAGTTTCCAACCAGATCCTTACGTATGTCTGAATTAGCAAAGGTTAGTTCTGGTTTAACTTCTTGTTGTTTACTGGTGCGTAGACCCAGACATATTCGCAGTATTTAAGCTACGGAATGAAGAGCAGAAACCTATGACAACCTAGCAAACGTGTTAAATTGCTAGGATCATATATTGATGTGAACCATAAAATCAAGAATTTAAATATTTCTAATAGGAAATATTACCAAAATGCTGTGCAAAAAACTATAATATTGACGTAGCACGTACGTCACTCCAAAACTCTAATAACTACTTCAATGAACAGAAAGATTATTTTGTAATTATTTTATAAAAAGATTATCTTAATATAAAAGAGATTTTATAATTAAGAAGATTAATATATTTGATTTTAACGTATTTACAGTAGAGATAATATATTGAGACTTTATTTACCTAATTTGTAGATTTATATCACATGAAGTCATAATTTCTATCTTGCCATTTATATAATATTTCTTTTTTTGATATGTTTCAATTTTGATTATGACAGCATTTATAAATACATATTTTTTATATTTTCATGATTTCAAACCTATTTTATGATTGTTTTTTTAGTTATTATATTTTATATTTTAATAATATATGATGAACTTTTACATACAATAAATTTAATATCAAAATATTATAGTAATTTAATTATATTGCACAAAATTTCTTTTTTATAAAGACTAAAAATATAAAAAAAAATTGATTTATAGATTATACAAGTAAATCAAAATGAATTTTTAATTAAGCACAAAAAGAACAAAATCATAAAATAAAAATAAAAATCCTAATATCAATCTATGTCTTCGACTTTTGATATTTTGTGTTATATTATTAAAAATCAGTTATTAGAATCGCCAATCATCAGTATTCTAATACCTTTGAATGCATTTGCTACTAGTCTATTAAAAGTGTTCACTTAATGTTCACCTATTCAAATAGAGTTCTTCTATAATTCAATTATATACTACAGAGTTAATGATATATAAAAGCACTGATAGTTAAGAGTTAACGTGCTGATTCACATTATAGCAAAGTTACATGAGTTAAGAGTCTACTGAGCAAAAGGAGAAGTAAAATTTCTGTATAATAACAAATTTCATATATACACAATATATATTGCAGCAAGCTTAAACCGTTTTGGCAAATTTACAACTGTAGAGTATCAATACGATTTGTAGTACTATAATATAATTTCTTGATATTTCTTAAAATTATGATAATATTAAAATCAGTTTATTATATTTTTATATACTTTAATATACATGTTTTCATATTAATCCAAATTTTTCTTTCGTTTTTGCAACTCTTCTTATTCTTTTTTATTGCAGTTATATAAATTTTGTAAATCGAAAATAATTTCACAACGAATATTTTACACGTTATAATATTAGGTTTAGTGTCATTCTGTATATTTCTCAAAAAATTTTCCGAAGTGTATAAAGCTATGAAGTTGTAAACAAAATAAAAAATATATGCTAGACGTTATAGTCTAGTTTTGATTAATTGATTCCCTACCTAAGTGAATGGAGGAATGTGAATGTATTCATTACTAGGTCCATTAATAAAATAATAGATTTACGTATTTAAAAAATGTTCTCACAAAACATTTGCAATACTTTATTATGAGTGACTTAGTATAGTACCTGCAATGTAAATTTAATTTTAAAATTTTATACATGATTTTATACTTTGATATAAATAGATACCAATTTTAATTATAGTGCTACACCTAGGACTAGTATTTTTTCTCAAATGTTTATTTTAATAGTTCATATTTGCTTATAATTATTCAAAATATTTTATTCAACGATTGTCAATAGTTTTCTAAATAAATTAATTAACTATAACATCTTTATATATTATCGGAATTTTGAATAATTGTAATCAAATATGTAAAACATGTTATTGGTGATTGTACAATTTACAGTATCTGATATCATCATTTATTTTACATATTTATGAGGATGTAGTTATTCTTTTTTATAATTGGTGGATGGAAAACATTTTAAAATTCAGGAACAGTTATCGTAGCGAACGTGTTTTTAACAAATGATACAGTCTTGCTGCATTCGTTGTATTCGAATATATTCAGGGATTAATCCTTACTAAACACACCTGAATACTAACTCATTCAAACATGTGCCGCTCTCATTATAAAGGCCTCTTACTATTCGACAGTTCTATTTTTCATTTTAATCAATTCATTCGTATGTGCATCTATAATGTTTAAGTCATTGGTAAAATACTTCAATTAACTTTGATAATTATTAACGTCACAGTGCACAAGTATTGTTATTTGCTTTCCCTTATTAAGAATAAAAAGTTAAGACGGATGTATGATTGCCTCGAACAAGCAAAAATGGTGGCATGTCGCGTGTTAAAGTTTCAAGCCAAGCCATATAAAGAGGTGCTGATACAGCACCCTTTCGAGGCATTGGCAATGTCCTGAAAGGAGAATAAAATAGAACAAAAATAATTTCAGTGAATTAAAAACAAGGTGGTAAAAGTGTAATTTTGTTTATACAATTACTTACATAACTACCAAATTAGCTTCCATTGAATTTTCAAGTAATAATTCTCTTAAACGTAGATGCCGATTTGTTTTCTCATTCATAGCGGTTAATTCAGAATCTTTAATGATATCTGAAAATAAATCGATTTTTAGGAATTTTTTAGAATTTTATCAAAATACGCGTGTAATTAACATAATACTACCATCGTCTGTTTTTGTATTTTCCGTTTCTTGAAAATTTGCTATTAGTGTATTAAAGAAATTTTTGGTAGTATCCTGAGCTGGTTTTGAAATATCTGGTATCACGTTCAAAGCAGAGTAATCTATCCTGAATTTCGATAAAAGACTTGCCATACTAATGATAAAACAATAATAATATTAATAAATTTGTTTTAACTTTCTTTTTTGCTCATAGAAATACATATTATATACTTACTTTCTTTGCTCATATTCGAGCTCTGAGTTTTTATTTGCAAGAGCGAAAACTCTTAACTTGCTATTAGACCAATTACGTCTTGTACTGATTATATACGGTAGCAGAAGGGTTAAACCACCATCATCGTACAACCACCATACATCTATCGTACCCTTTTTTTGCTTACGCTGAAATTTTGTTACGGTACTAAGTATATCTTTTGCTACCGGTAGAAAATTCTGTTGATTTTCACGTTGACCTTGCGCAGTTGGATTAGGATATTCGTTAATTACTTTGGACCTTCTTGGAGCTGGACTCCCAGGAATAGAAATATCTGACGTACTACTAGCTGCAAGAATAAATATTAGTTTAATGATACGATAAGGATTATAAGAAAAATTTAATGAAATGATAATGAAAACAAGCTTTTCAGATATTCCACAAACCCTGGCTAAGTTGAGAGAAGCTTTGATTTCCTGGAATTGTTTGCGCATTTTTCTTTTGTTCTTCAGCATCTCCTACAACCGTGCTACAATCTAAACCCTCGCTTATTCGAAGAAGTGCTACTGCTATATGCATGTCCAAAGCTTTGCTATATATATATAAAATTTTCGTGAAATTTTGATTTCACTTAATTATTATATTTAATTATATAAAAATACTTACTGCATTACATTAAAGTACATATTCAAATTTTCTCGAGGACAAGTCGCCCAGTCTTGTTTGTAGCCCATTAACAAAATATTGGGCCTCATCTTTCCCAAGCCAGCGGCTTGCAAAAGAGAAGTAGTGCCGTCTTGAAAATTTGCACCATCCACCATGGAATAAAATGCCTTAATTTTATTCGCTCTAAACCACGAAGTACAGTTCACGGTCATGGAATTGCGCGTCTTATATGAAATTGGTGACTATGGTGAAGTATGGAAATTTAAATGTATTAAACATTACATAAAAAATGTTTATCACTGCTTACCGAAAAATACTGTACCTCGATAATATGCCCACAAATAAATAAGCTATTATTTTTAGTAATATAATGTGCGAAGTCAATGAGCGCTGATCTTGTACTTGGAGTACCACTGAGTACTAGCAGTTGAGGTCTGTAGTTTTTAACGTGTTCTTCGACTCTATCTAACTGCTGAACAGCGTTTAAGGCGTTATTATATGTCTGAGCTTGTGTCGTAGAACCCCAATTAACATCTACGAAATCATTTTTAGATTATTAACGTTATCATTACAACATAAAAAATACTTAATTTGTAAAATATTACCTGGCTTTCTGTATGAAACTACTAAATAAAGTGCTAGAACTACGAATAACGTGATTAGCGCTGTCCACCATGAGATCAGGAACATCACAGAAACACAGAGAATAGCACCAGCAAGACTTAGCCACATATTATAATACTGGAATAAAATTTATTTTGCGACTAATAATCTCTTGTTAGAAAAATAATTTAATGCAAATTGTACCTTAAACGTTGGTCTCCAACCGATTGGTTTAGCCAATGAAGCATGAAACGTGCTAAAGTTAACAAGAGTATAGGCAGCCAAAAAGAAATTTGAGATCAACGGAGCTATGGCATTCAATTCTCCTACAATAAATGAAATTTTTTATTCGAAACAATTAATATCGGCGAATAATGTCATTATTTATCTAGAACAAGATAGTATAACTCTAACCGATTAAAATGAAACCAACAGCAATTATAAATGTAAGAAAGTAACCACGAATTGGCTCTTTGTCTTTGTCACCACTAAACCACTCTATTCCAGGATACAATTTATCAAGACAAAGTGCCTGAAATACTTTAGGTGCAGAAACTAGTGATGCTAAGGCACTTGATAAAGTTGCTGCAAAGCATCCAGCATAAATAAATGGTCCAAATACAGAAACCAATTCAATCACCTAAAACAATCGTATAAAATAGTCAATATGAAAATTAAATATTCATTCGCATTCCTTTGATTACTAACTGTTAGAAGAAATACCTGGAAACTATTATGACTACCATAAAGACAATGTCCTGTACAATTAAATTTTGTGTCATACATGCTCCATACTATTTCGCTAGTATTTAAGGTAGCAATTGGGGACTCAGTTGTTTCATTAGTCGCATTCAAACTCGATAAGGCAGTATATGAACTATTGAAAATGTTCCACAAGTCATTAATATCACCAGACGCGTCTCGCATAACTGTGCCGCCCACCATAAGCGCCATAAATAGGTAAGATATAGTTGTTAAAAGAATAGCCAACAGTGTTCCTTTAGGAATAGCTGTTTGTGGATCCTATCAAAAATATAAATTCTCTGTATAGACTATAATAGACACATATTTGTTGCTAATGCTACAGATGTATGCAACGTTAAGATACGGCGAGTTAAATGCTAAGATTTAATATAATGTAATTATAACATGTAATGTATAAAATAACAATATAATGTAATATCAATGAAACTTCTTAGCAATTAAAATGTTAGAAGATATTCTAACATCTAAGATATTCCCTATAGACGAAAGGGCTAAATCACCTTCAAATCACCGGATATATTCGCACCTGCCAGGATACCCGTAGCCGCAGGAAAGAAAATAGCCAAAACTGAAAAAAAGTTGTGTTCCACCCCTTCGCTGTATCTGTAGTCCGAATAAAAGTTCTCTTTAAGTAGATCAGCTGTGGACATATGGAAAATAGGATATGAGTTAAACAATTGTAAAAACCTTAAATATTTTATCTGCAACATATGTTGATTATTGATCGTTATTTAATTCATAACTTAGTTACTATCTCTTGAACAAATGATATTATCAGCAGTAACCATATGTATTACCGTTGTATCCTATAAATCCTTTGGCCCGTTCCTGATCGTCTTTAGGACCAATGATGGTGCCAATCATGAAATCGGCGATAGCTATGAGCAAAATAATCAGCAAACCAATCTGAGCCTTCGCCTCCCATTCCAAACCGAACATAACGATCAACAGCAACAGAACTATCGTGATACAACCTGTACGGAAGGGAACCATAAGAAATTCTGTCCAAAAAAATCATGTACATGGCCTTTTATACCGACCTATAATTCTGATGTCTGTATTGTCACAATCAACGATACAAATCCCATTCGCTTTTAAACAGTCAACCATACTTTCACAGAAGCCAACAACGTACATGGAGCAAGCGACTGCATTCGCCAAAGAAAATATAAGTCCTATAGAACCTCCGAATTCGGGTCCCAGTGATCTGGAAATCATGTAATACGTGCCACCTGCGGCAAGTAATTAATCTTATCGGCTGACACCAGAGACAATGAAGAAAGCAAAACGTGTCGACCAACGTAGACACATTTTTTCTAATCATTGTTCGAATCGATAGTATATAATAGGTACGTATTCGTTGGTATTTACCTCCTTTAATGAGCCCATTTGTGCTAATCGCCGACATCGATAAAGATGTTATTGTGGTCACAGCTGTCGTTATTGAAATCAATAAAATAGCTTCCCCTAAAAGGAACAGAAGGAAAATCACATGAAGTCTATAAAATACATTTTCTTTTTTTTTTCATAGTTACCTATGCCAGCTTGTGCTACGACCCAAGAGAGTCGTAGAAAGAGCATCACCCCCCAAATATTCAGAAGACATCTCAATAAGACTCCCTGAATCCATCCGAATTTTATACCGGAAATCGATGATTTCACCTGTGCTATTGGTAATATATGCGAGCCTGGGTCCTACGACAGTAAAGCCATAAGCATAATTCTAAAGCGACTTATTGATTTCGCGACTGATTATCGTTCAATTTAGTTTAAGCCCGAATAGAAATACAACATCGATGTATTACAATCAACTATCTACTTCATTCAAGTTCAAGTTAAATCATCGTCCCACATACTGGTCGATAGCTGGTAGATTTTCTTGGATGACGAATAAGATTGTTTCAGTTTTCAGGTCCATTAGAACAAACAAGCATTTATGGAAATAAACTGCAGAATTTATCGAGAGATTCGTAGATCTCTCTATGTGAGCGTTACGCGTAAATTGAGATTTAGAGGTGGTTATCGGCATTGAAGGTGATTCGTCTAGAGGAAGGGTCGCCAGTCAACCAATGAAGACTAACGATTTACGTAACAATGCCTCACATGTCATACATTACACGCGTCGCCCAATGTTCAGATACTTTTTAGAAATTCAGCTCGTAAACGTCGACGATTAGCAGCGAATATTATTAATAAGCAAAAATATATTTTACTCGTTATGGATGAAAAACAAGATTGATAACGATATTGACAATATCTACGCTGTAAATCCCAGGCGTAACAGAATAAACACGATAATCGAAATTAAAACAATGGAAATCTAAATCAATGAAAGCTGAAAAGTGGAATTTATAGAACGAAGTAGTGTCGATGCGAACTCTGCGAAGGAACTTTCGTCTCTCTAAATACGTATGGATCTGATCAAACAAACGATTGTAGAAGCCTTAAAAACAAGCTACTACTATGTAAACACTAATTGAATTACACTCTCTGTAATAACATATTTACGATGAATAGAGAAACCAAGGATTTTCGATACGAAACCGCAACATTTAGGTATTCTCAATTACCTAAATGCTTTTTATAGCAGCTTATTTTAATTTGCTTCAACTAATACGATGATTCTTTTCTATCGTTAATACGCCAAAAATTTATTCGAAGAATAAATAGCAAGCACGAATATCCGTGGTTCAAAGATGTTTCCCTACAAGCCTGCTTCAACTAGCTTCTAACTCTTAGAGAGACGATTATTTCATCCCATTATTTCCCGTTATATCCTCGAATATCGTGCCTTGAAGTTCGGTATAATTGTAAAATTATTCTTAAGCATCTGCACGGAGCCAATCTTGCGTCGACTTACCCTTCGTAACGTGACAAGAATGTTCCTCGAATCGGTCAAATAAATAAAGCTACCCTAACAGGAAGCTTATGAACTGTCAAATAACATTTTCAGGTTCTCAATCGTTCGATATTTCAATCTCGATAACGCAGTCCAAATATAAGTGTAGAACTTGAACTTGACTTTCAGCAATTTCATCGCTTCTGCAAAAACGTGTCGTGTTTCTCAATGCCGAAAATTGTTTAACTTAACGAGAGAAAATTTCTCGAGCGATCCTCTTACTGCAATTATTGTACCTTGAAATTTAAATACAACTAGAGGCACCAACCTGATTCTTCTTTTCTCGGAACCAGTACATTATGAAGATATACTTGGAGAGAAAAAGCAGCCTGTCCAAAGATGAGTCGTCTGTTCATCGTTGCAGATCATGCACGTAAGTACTTACGACGCGCATAAGTGAATTACGAGCGCGTTGCATCGAAAGAAAAAATCGACAGGGAAAAGAACACGCTTCTCGCCTACTGGCCACATACACACTCTTTCAAACCGACACGTCCGTACGATACGTGGTATAATAGTCAAATAATAACGAACGCTTATCTCTCGACTCGTAATGTATTCGGAGCACGCGTTTTACTGGTCCTACAGATGCTGTCATTAACTCATGTGTGCCATACAATTTGGATTTAAGTGATATTTCAATTTTCTTCTCTATTCGTTTCTTTTCACTGTCGTCAGTCGTTCAATCTACATATTTATTACTCTGTAATCGATCTAGTCAAATAAAATTGAATCGTTCATCGTTGACCTTTTGCACGTTGCGGTCGACTGATACGATGAAGTAATAAGAACGAGTACATGCATTGATACCAAATTCGTTCAACGACTTTCGTATAGTCTTGGTACGGCGAAGCAGACGAAGAGAAATAGATAATCGCATCGACACAAACGCGTGATAAAATGGTCAAAGTAAATCGTGCCTCATGGTAAAACAAAGTTCTATTGTGCTTGTACAAAGATGTTAATTTCTCGAATAGACGGTACGATTTGTCGAGCATTGCGTTGTGGATGAGACAGTCTCATGGCATTTACGATCACTTCAAGTGACGCTTTAATTGTTCAGCCAAACGTGGGGGTTTCTATTTTAACATTCTACGATCCGCGAAGGTTACTGCGTTCCTACACGCGATTTCTAAGATTTCATGGCAAAAGCCATATAATCTATCCTCGCGGAAGTAAGTCTCTGCTAATTAATTCTAACGAAATGGGCAACGATCTCAAAAATAGCTCTCGATCGTGCTCGTTTTCCATAGGAATAAACAACAACAAAATCATAGTCGACTTTCATCCTGCTGAAAGACGCGTTGCTAATTAGTTCTGTCGATTCGAAAGATTACGATTCAAGAATTCGTTTGACTTCGCATGAATCGATACGCCTCGAAAACTAAAAATTGCTCATACGCTTTTACCAATATTTGTCGATCCTTCTTGATCTTTTAATTAAAAACCTCATAAAAGAGGCATCGCTAATCAATGTTGACTTTTTAATCTTTCAAAGTGAAGCTTGTTTAGGTTCGTAGATTACTTTCAAATTTTTAAAAATAGATATTGATAATAAACTTAACAGCAGTAGCGAATGACTCTGTAAGCAAAACAAAAAGTGGAAGCATTATAAACGTACGATGCTTGAAAATTTACTATGAAAATTTGCTAAGGATAACGCAGCTAATTGTTAAATTATTGCAAGTAACGTAGACTAGATAAAGAGACGGAAATGGAATATTTTCTCCCCATTTTTAATTAACAAGAAAGAAGAGCGCGTCGGGAAATGATTTCTACATCCAAATGCACGATCGATAAACTATGCACGTGCGTTTTCACCTGTTAACATCGTCAAAAAATGGCCATTCACCTAATGTATGCCACACAATGTGCTTTCTCTAACTCTGTGTCGTTCTCTAGCGCCCTTTTCTCCTTTGATCCGTTTGGAAAGTTTCCGTTTCGTCACGTACTGTACAAGACGCTCCGTTTCCTCTCCTTTCTCTTTCAACCAACTTCCTCGGATTACCTGAGGAACGTGGTTGCTCGTAATGGAATAAGCCGGCCGTACCGACTCATCCCAATCGATTTGATTATACGCATCAACGCGATCGAGCGAACTCGATTGTATCTGAAATTTATTTAGGTTGAATTATAGTTAACCCTGTGTCAGGGGCAATCTAGATGATGAATTTAAGTCATTACTATCCTACGGTTATGCCGGACATATCATATTTCGTCGTAGTAGTCAGTTTAGCGGAGCTTATATTTAGCTAAACATGCCATGAGACTTAGTGAAAAAGTTCTGCTGGCTCGAAACTGTTCTATTATGATTATTGGCCAGGATTTATCGTCAACTTGAAACGAGAAAACTTGATGGGAACAAATGTAACGTCCGTTCCGTCGTTATATGATTTCAGCTGGGGTTAATCAAGAAAGGGGTTAATCGCTTCTAATCCGTGTATTTTTAAATACTTTTACACAATGGGATATGCAATTAAGAAACCCTACTAGTCGTTTTAGTTATCGCTTCTAGGAGTACTATTTCTTAAAACATGGTATATTTACGTCTTGCTCCCTACTTAGCTGTTCGATACGTGTAGTATGGAATCAGATTCGTTGAAATTCATCTAATTCGATACTGGCCCACGCATAAATAGCAAACGACAAATTGTGTCTCATAAGAAGGTATTTGGATATGAAAAATCTTTGTTTTAACAGATGTATCGAACGTGTTGTTGGACTATTGCATCAACTGTAGTCGACAGAGTGAAACATTATGATGTGAATAAACACAAACGTTCTAATCAGTTTCTTAGTGGAAGAAAGATTAAGAAAATAACGTTTAACGAAGTCTCTTTGTTATCACAAGGAATAGGTCAATCACGGTAAATAGAACAAGATGAATATCGTTTTCTTTAATCGTGTAAGTTATGTAACTTATTAGAAGGCATTCAGAAAATGAATAAAATAACAACCTTATTTAGCTACGTTTAATAAACACTGTGTATAGATACTAAAATATTCATAGGAAACTAACGACAATCCGATTATCAAAAAAAAAAAAATTATCGCTGTTCCGACACAGAATAAATTTAAATCGAACAAGCTCGTAAATATAGCACCGCTTCCATTGACTGCTACTATTTCCGAGTAACGCAAACAGGAAACGGAACGCTATGTGATACAAAGAATACACCGATTCAGCAGCTAGTAGTACATTCAATATACACAGACTTTTGATAAATCAACGTGGCGAGTACGAACGAAGATAAAATACTGTTCATTTCCCTTCGTTTCCGTTGTGGTAGTCTCGTGAAATTCTTCCAATTATTTCTCTCTGCTTTTTCTTTTTCCTACAACCTGACAAAACTGCTTAATTATTATCTCATCGACAAGCAACAGACGTATGAACATATATATGAAGAAAGAATGAACGAATCTGTAAGGCATTGTTCGTTGGCGAACGCGTGCACGACCACGTTTACTATACTTGGTTAATTTTAGATCGGAGTAGTTGACGAGAGAGGGTCGTAGATAAGGGACGAACTCGGTTAAGAAATGCTTGAATGTCAATGTACACCGTGTCAACCGACGTGCATGTGTTCGTACATGCATCGACGTACCACTGTTAAACGCGACGACTATACAAGGCAACACGTATAGAAACTTATTTTAAATATACTGTACCATACATTTGTCATACAAAATACTTTGTATGTTACATACGATTATGTTACGATCAAGATAGTTTGTAAGAATGCTGTAAATGTATATGAAAGTTACAAGATATTAAAATCACAGAATTATTTAAACAGTCAGTGATCTATTATATCAATAAGCCTCGTACTTAATAAGACTATCTTTCGTATAACAATCTTTTTATCAAACGTATATTTGCGATAGGTACGTCGCAATTTGTGTATACATTTCCAAATTAGCTTTGCTAATATACATTCTTCCAGTATAATCGTGACATTCGTATCACTTCGTTGCAATGCTAATGAAACTTCAAAAAGTGTTATTATATTCATGAAAATTTTCTACGATAAGTGTTCGAATACTCTCGTAGTATATGTATACTATATCATATAGTTCGAAAATTCTCCGAACGAACGTTGACTCGATCTTAAGGCTTGACACTCATTTAAATATCAAAGGGGAACTTTCGAGTGACCAACATAATTTTATCACGGGGTGGAGTCTCATTGATTATGCTTTTCCACAACTATTTGCCTTGTCGCTGAAGTCTAATGTTTAGTCTGTAAACGAAGTACCGACGCACTGACTCAGTTAGCGATAAGCTGCAAGTTGATTAATCGTTTGTTGTAATTACAATTTCGCGATGTGCAAACATAATGCAAGCGACGTTATGTAAAACGACATCAACCATATACATAAAGCGTAAATTCTACCTACCACCTCAATTGAAATTAAATTGATCTTGCCCTAGTAGCCACGAAATAATTATGAAACTCCTCCTTAAACGATAAACAAATTTTATACGAGTTTACTATTCAATTATACGATTCAGCAATTTAAAGAACAATAAATAACGCGATAACGAGACTTGAAAATAAACTTGCTCGTCTATCAAAATGACATCGAAATGAAGTGAAAAATTGTCTCGTAAAAGCACGTGTTGGGTGATTCAAAGACGTCTGGAGCTGGAAATCAACCGAGAAGAATACCAAGTGCATAATATCACACATCGTCGTAATCATAATGAACACAACTACCGACGCATTATAAAACAAAGTAATAGCGGTCCTATTAATGGTCAAGTATCATCATCCTTACCTTGTTAAGCAGAGTGGGATTGTGAAGCTCGTCCAAAGACGGTCTATGAGCAGCCTGAATACTCATAATGTTTCTATAATTATCCAGTCTAGGGAGAGCCTCCCTCGTCATGTGCCTAAGAGACTTTCTCGTTTCCTGTTCGCCAAGAAGGCTGGCACGACCTTCCAGACTATCTACTCGATTTACGTGGAATCTGGTTCTTCTCAGGGGATTCAATTCCACCGTTTCGGAATCGCTATCGCCGTTTACGCCGTTCTCGTGGGCCATCTTCTCCTTCAATATCTCTTTGATTACTTGTTTTTGGCTCTGTGATTCTTCTACTTTTCGTTCGTTACACCGCTGACGATGCAGCTGACGACGATCAGGTTCGACAACGTCTTCTGGAAGCTGGTGAGCTGGACGCTTGGTCGTTTCGCCTTTACTGATTCACCTTCGAATTAAAATTCTCTATTAACAGTTGGCTCAAGAATGCAAGTTTGTAAATCGTTAACTACGGATAATATTCTTCGAGCCTTTGTAAGAGTAAGTCAAGTCTTGGAAGGTTTTTTAACGGGGAACCCCGTTTTCCTTTTGTTTTTATCGAGAAGACGAAGATCTATTGTCATTTTGCGTTATACATGTGGTTTGGTAATTAAAAGAAAGGTTGAAACTGACTAATAGCTAGACCGCGGATATTTAGACAGATTCATAGATTTGTCAACTAATTTAATTTTTTGTAAGTGTACAATTTTTGCATCTTCAAATTTTCCATAAATGCATAAACATTCGCAGTTTGATAATTCTAATCGATCTTTAACTAACCGCCGAGAAATTTTGTTTACAAAGATGCGACTGGCATTTGCAATTTCTGAATAATATTAGCTGAAAAGGGCGTTCGAAGAACGAAGGGAGGGGGCGAAGTTACAACGATCTTGAGCGAAAGCAACGATCGTAAAGATTATTTGCAAATGCCATTGTAAACACAGAATTATTCGCGAGTATTCGATTTTAATATGGGACAAATCAGGTGAAAATCCGTATTCGCAACATTTCTTAGAATCAGTCTGTCTTAAATACGATCGATACCCGATGCCCTTGGTTCTCCAGTTACAATTAGTTAACAACTGCCGCGTAGGCTTGTCAATTATGAAATTACCCTTGTTTACAACACTCCGCACATAATTACTAGCTCTCGACGGGTTAATGCATGAATGATCTAGTTATTGAATTAATCGTTTCTTCCAACGCCGTAAAAAGATAGTTTCCTGATTGGAGTAGAAACTAACTGTCTTATTTTTTAATGTACGAACAGAAGGAAAATATTTATCAACATCTGTGAAGTTCAGATTAATAAAATGGAAAATGAGAAAAGGTTCTTTCTGTATGGTACGCTGCTTCCGTGAAACGATCTTGGGCGGTACTCGATTACTTGATAAACGTTTTATAATTTATTTGATGACAAGATTAAAAAAGAGGGGAGGCTGGCAATGCATCCTTAACGGTTAATGGTTTGGGTGTACTTTAAACGAACAATTAAACGCTTCGCGGAAAAGTTTCATAAGCAAATGTATAACTATTTTAATCGCTTTATAAGCAGCTTCTTATGATAGTTATTTTACTACCATAAATATTTCATTAAAATGGGAATTAGAAAACGTAATACTGATAATGGAAAAGCACTCTATTCGCTGTCAATTAATTTTCCGCTCTTGACAATTAACTTAACTCCGATTTAATATCGGAATAGAATCGAATCGTAAAGAGAATTAATAGTTGTGAAAAGAATTTATGTGATCTTTTGTCTTGTTATTATAAGAGCAAATTTCGGTGTAAGTCGAAGTACATAAAGTAAATCAAGTAATTACCGCAAAAATTGGTCTCGATTAACGTCTAACTAGATCATTCTAATTTACGCAAGTTCAAAACTGCATTTTTAACGACGAATCGTCAGTCCGTATCATTTCAAAATAGCTGCAACGCAGGAGTATCGCGTAACATATTAACCTGAAACTGTTAAACGATCATATATCATTGAATTTATATATGAAATTATTGTTCATTTAAGTATAATAATTACCTATAGTTTCGAATTATGGCCCATTTAGAAATTGTTTATTATTTCTCTTTGAAAATTATTATGGTAAATTAAAAACATAATTTAAGTAGACTTGCAACATTTTTATACAAGCCAAGGAAAATATCAGATTAATCAACAAGTGAAAAGGTCTTCTTCCATGCAAGTATACGATATCATTTGATTAAATTTCGTTCATCATCAAACAGTTTTTTATTTCGTTTACACTATTTTGACTATTGACTTGACATAAATATTAAAAATCCAATATATTTCAATTCAATTATTCCATGAAAAATTTGAAATTAGAGCGAAATACCGGAAGTCGTACTTCGCTGGCTCATATAATGTTCACGAAAACGTTCGTGACAAGCAAGAGACCGTGGCAAATATCCTGGTAACTCTCACGACTACCTACTTTTTCATATTTCAACTGTGTCGTCGATTCACATATAAGTAAAATCATTTTCGTTCGTTATCGTTCTATCTTAAATACGATTATTATTCTCTTAAGCTTGTCGTTGTATGTCAACAAATAATAAAAGGTCGGTGTATTGCTACTTATCAGAAAAAGGGCAGCTACTTTCTCTCTTCTCTATTATAAATATATATACATATATTATGTCATGTGTTACTAATTCATATTAACACTAGCATGCCTCCCGATTGGTCTTTTTAGAAAGAAAGGAATCAATTCTCTCTCTTAATTTTTTTAAGTTTTCGGATATTCTTTAATCACTTCACGATTAATCGTAGTCTGTTCATGAAAATTTCAAAATCCCGATTAGCAACTAAGAAAGATTAATTTATGTAATTACACACACACACATATATATATAGACAGTCCACGTGACAATATATAAAATTTAACTGTAAGAATACAAACTTTTAAAAAATTTGCTAACGGAATTAATCAACTCCAATATTGATCCAAGAAAGATATGTATTTTAACAGATATAATAAAATGTTATATTAGAGATATTGTAAAATGTTCTATTAGAGAAACGACGAAAATCTGAGAAAATAAACATTTTGAAAAAATATACAGTTTGAAGAAACGTTACGGGGTTCATTGTGGAAAGGAAGCCGGCTCACCCTAGACGCCGGAGAATAAAGTCTAATATTTTGTAGCATTATTCGTATAGATACAGAGGGGAAAGGCCAGTGCAGATGTATGAAAAGGAATCATTCATAAGGGGATCAGGTATAAGGGAATAAATAGAAGCAAGCATTTCGTTCTTCACCTTCTTTCTCAGTCAAGTAAAAAGGCCGTCAAGTAGAACAGAGTATCCGTCAGGTATTCGATCCCCCCATAACCTCACGCCATGAATATTCACGCTTTCGATTTGTTCTCACATCTGTCCATTAAATATAAAACAACGATCCTAACATTCGATGTTTTTCAGGAATATAATCGACCGCATGTCAGGTAACATAAAACGAAGCCGGCAACTTCTCAACTAATGTCCAGTTACACCACGACGCGACTGTCCTTTCTGTCAATGGGCTTACACTGTACGAAAACTGGACCGGTGTGTACACTTATACGTTTGCGTAAGCACGTGCCGCTTCTGTCATACGTGCTCGTGTGATTTCTCAGACTCGCCACTCCACGACGCGTCCAGCCGTCACAAAATCCCGATTCCTACTGACGGAACATCGCACAATTCCCCTTCACTCTAGCTAAACCGTTCGTGCGCTCGCGCACACTAGTTCACACGCAATCGCATTCGTACCAATACGTATACATACGCGTGCACCACCTTCGTACACATGTCATAAAGATCATCGCGATACAAGCGTTATTTTGTTCATGCACTTTCTTACAAAGCCCTCCGAGACGTTATTTACTCGCTGTCGGAACATCCTTTATGAATAATCTATTCTCCTTTTCGTCTATTTCAAATAAAAAATATATAGTAGTATTGCAATTGCAGGTTTTGAGTTTAAGTTTTGAGTTCGTAAAATTTGTAGTTCTTTTATCTGGTGTAAGTTTTAAATTTTTGATTATTTTGAATATTTTATTAGACTGTAATATTTTCAATTAAAATTTTATTTACTTCAATTTTATTATATATGGATGCGTATGAATGTATTTACTGTATCGGATAATAACAAATAAGAATCGAGTAATAGATCAATTTTTAATATTATTTTTAGTGCGATAAAACTTTATTACCATAAAATTAAAGGATATGACGTATTTATTTAATATTGCAATGTGAATACCGCTATTACACAACATGGTTTGCACATGCTATTATAAAATGTATAAAATTAACATAAACCACGTATGTATATTTCTCTAATGATTATTAAAAATATATGGGCAAAGCCACCAGTTTCCGAAAATATTAAATGATAAGAGATATTTCACAAGAAATAAGCATATTAATTACTAAGTATTCAATTTTATTACTTCCTTATATTTGTCGGTTTTATGTACATTAACAAAATTGTATAAAATATAATTATTAATATTATCAAAAGTATATAAACAGATTATAATTCTTTTTCCTTATTTTAACATAAAAGTTTTATCTTATATATCTAGCTCGAAAATTTTGTTTATAGATTTTCAACAATTGTTTTTAAAACCAGAGAAATTACAATGATTGAAGTTCTTTTGAAATTAAAGAAAATTTCCATTTTTTAAATTTCATAAAGATCATTCAGTTTAATGCATAAAAATAAGACATATACCGTTATATTTTTGTATATAATGTTCAAATGAGGGCACTGGTGATTCTAATTTTATAAACTTAATTATTGCTAAATCCGCTGAACACAAGTTCAATTGCCGCTATTACATCATGATTTGTGAGATGTAATGCTCGAAGATTTAATGTATCATTTTGCAATCCTAGTTCATGCATTTGCGCTAACATTCGTCGTAAATCCGAAGAGCGTGGTAAAACGGACGGTGAATGAACTTGCTGCATAGCTTGTGTAAACATTTCCGTAGTTATTATTCCAGAATTCGTGCTGCCAGCTGAAGTGGAAGAAGCAGGATTGGAGAGGGGAAAACTTCCAGCTCTTGCTCTAGAAACTGCTGCTGCAAGTTGTGCAACAGTAACGGTAGAGTTTGTTGGATTAGAAGATAAATTTGGTGTTTGTGTAGAATCTGAAGACTGAGAAGAATCTCCTGCCATTTCTTCATCACCACTTAAATTGTCTAAACTATAAGAATAAGCGGCAGGCTGTGAATTAGATAGTGAAGAATTGGAGCCAACAGTTACGTTGTTATGTGCTTCAGCATGAACAGCTGCAGCTATATTTTGAGCAGCTTCCACCAAGACTGGATGTGCTTCTGCAAATCTACTCATATAATTAACACACGTAATAATTTTCTAGAATTATAGTGTTGAAAAATATACATAATAGAATTTACCTTCTAACAGTATCAACATCTGTGAAATATGACATTAAATCAGGGTCTTGTAAAATTGCAATTGCTACTGTATCTTCGTGTAATCCAGGAGAAGATGAAATGATATTGTCCATAACTTCTGGTTTCTTACCTATGCGCTAAAATTAACAAATACATTTTGTAATAAAATTTAAGTATTTTTACGTAAGTGCATAGTAATTAATGTACATTTAAAGCACTTCGAAGCCCAGGATTTTCTTTGAAAGACTTAAATGCAGATACTAGTTGTAAAATTCCGTCTTCTGATATGCATTTAGGAAATGATGGCAGTTCTGGTTCCCTTCTTCTTAAAACATGTACCATTGAACCATTTTTCAAACCATACGATTCTAAAGTCATATCATCCTCAAGGACACATCCACAATAAATTAATTCTATGGAAAAGCAAAAGAAAAATATTTGTGTTTTAAATATGTTTATGGTTATAATTTAAAAATTACTTTAACAAAGATGATTATACATTATTTTTATAATACGTCATTACTGCATTATTGCTTCAATGTTAAAAAACTTAAAACACTGTGATTCACAAGAGAAATGGAAACAAGAAACAAAGAAAACATCTCACCAAATAAATCTTTTGATAGGTTAACCCTTCCAGCTGTTTCATATTTCAGTTTTTCAACCTTTGTCTTAAAATTAATATCATTTAATTTAATGGTAGTTAATGTTTGAGGATCTAAACGTACACCTAGAATCAATTCTGAACTCATTATTGTCACAGAAACACTACACAGAAAACACAACACGAACACGAACACGATACACTTTCAAATCGATACACTCTTCGATTTTACAAAATCATCATGAAGCATTTATTGTGTCCCTTATATCATTTTATTGCTTTTGACTTCACATTATTTTTTAGCCGCTCTATCATATATTTTTGACTGATTGAAATTGAAATCACTTTTACTAACTTGGTTTTAATATTTTATTATTATGAATGAACTTTTAATAAGAATAAAACAAGCACATGCAAACGATATTTTACACATTCAAATTATTATAAATTAAAAAGGGACCAACTATTAGATAAAAATAAATTCATCATATTTACATGCGGAATGAACTATAATTGACGTTATTTGAAATTTTAATTATTAAAATATATATCTTAGGAATAACATTTTTAAAATTTACTAAATCGATAAATGATTTCGATGACTCGATGTTGAATACATTCGGCATATCGATATTTTTGCGATATACAACCTAACGCTGCACTGGCAATATGACGAGAAAGTTCCGTGAAATGTTTGTAATAAGTTTTCATAGCTGACATTCAAGTAATTTGTTTATAATGTTGTGCAATATACAACTTTGATATGACATAAGAATAAGCAGAAATGCAAGACATTTGCGAAAATATTCGTACAGCTATTGAACATGGACGTACCGATATAATTAGATCCCTTTTAGATGCATGTACGTGTCACAAATTTTACATTATATTTAAATTTTAAACATAATTATCACATAATGTTGTGAATAAAATAGTTTTATTTAAAATAGAATAACAGAGTGAATAAAAATGTATCGTGTAAAATGGATTATAATTCGTATATTGAATCCTTTAAAGTACAATCTTTCAAAATCTTTATATCACTTTTATGATAGGTGAGAATGGCAATGCAACTGAAGGTATAACAAAGGAAAAGATTCTAAATCAACCACTTCTAGAAGAAGGTACTTTCCTTTCATATGCTTCAAAGGTAATCATACATATCATACATCATAAACAAATAATTTGTGTAAGTTCATAAGGACTAAGATCTTTTTTTATTTGTTTATATTAAAACACAGGCAAATCAACCAGATATAGTACGAACATTGTTAAGCTGTGGTGCTAATCCAGCTGTCCAGAATACTAATGGACATAATGCTGTAGATGTTGCATCAAGTGACATAATACGTCGTACTTATATTGAAGAGTTATTAAGAGCAACTGCTGCATCTGAGTATGTGATCAATATTTTTATTATATAAGTATATGATATATAAAAATAATTTTACATATAAAGATACAATTATTTAAAGGTTGGATAGGGTAGTACAATTATTAGATGCTGGATTAAATGTAAATTCATGGGATTCCCATGGCAGTAAAAATACTCCTTTACATTGGGCAGCTTGTTATGGAAATAAAGATATTGTCACATATTTAATTGGTATTACTTTAAAAGTATTAATTTTGTGAAACTTATTTTTTATTTTTTAATTTAACACATACAATTTTTCTGTAGATAGAGGGGCAGATGTAAATGCTGTTAATGGCTGTGGTGCTACACCATTACATGATGCAGTAAATCGTGGTGATGTTGCTATTTGTCAAGAATTATTACAAACTGGTGCAAATCCCCTTGTACGAGCAACTAAAGGGTAAATAGGCAATATTGTATTTCTATAACATACGCTGAAACATATTTTAAAGAATTGTGTTATAGAACTTTTGCAGGGAAGACTCCATATGATCTTACTAGAGGAAAACAATCTTTGCACTGTTTTCTTCAAAGATTTCTATCAAACTTTGTATCGAACGACAGTGAAACAATGCATAGCCCAATTGCAACATTTACAGACGGAAACTTCTGTCAAAAAAGCATCTCAAGTAACATGAGTCAACTTTCTATTGAATCTACCAAATCATTAGATCCAGTTTATGACTTACCATTACGTGAATCAGGCAAAGAAAGCCCCACTAAAAGTACAGAAAAAGATGGAATTTATAGTTTACTTTGGCCACAACCAAAAACTATTGTTGAATTGAAAAATTCTTCTACATCTTTTATTGCTGGGAAAGAACTTTTTATATCTATAATACAGGTATACTTTTGATAGATAACTATAATACATATTGTTTTATTCAGTTTTTATACAATGTATTGTTATATAGGGTAGTGAATCCATACACAGAATATTAGATGTTTGGGAAATTAGCAGGACTCATTTACTAGAATTAGGTTATGACGTTAAAATTGGTGAAGTACATCCTAGTTCTGGCAAATTATTGACTGATAACCGAATTGAATGTATAGTTAATAAAAGTCTGTTTAATATACCTGAAGGATATCAATTGCATATTTCACAAAATACTATTAAAGTTGGTGCTGGAAGTTTAGCTGGTTTACATTATGCAGTTTGTACTTTTGTTCAGATTTTGCGATTAAGTAAAAATCATAATAAATCAGAAGCATGTGAAATCGAACCAGTTTTTATAAAAGATGAACCGCGATTTACTCATCGTGGTATACTATTAGATATCTCACCGAGAGGACGAATACCTACATTAGAATACTTACTTCATATGATCGATTTATGGTCTTCATTTAAAATATCTTACTTACATTTATATTCAAGACTTACACCAAATTGTGATTGGCAATTATGTTATTCAAAATCAGAAATGGTTACTCTAGATCGTTACTGCAGGTGTGTGTACAATTTTGTAACATTTTTCTTATATTCTTATATTTATGTAACTTAAATATGTTTTGTAAACAATTCTTATTTCAGAGATCGACATTTGGATTTAGTTCCAACTTTGGACGTTGATTCTAATGTAGGACAACATCATTTGTCACAAATGTGGCCTATATTCCAAGAATTATTAGCAGTATTTCCAAGTTTAAGTTACGTTCATGTTGGGCCTAGATTGGCTAATTTGCTTGTTCAAGCAGAGAACCTTGATTTGAATTTGTCAGTTAATGAAACTATAGAAACAGATATGTCAGAAGTATTTAAATCATACTCTTGTCTCCAAGAACTTTGGCATATCTTAGATTTAGGTCCAAATACAACTTTACTACTTTGTTCAAATGGCTTACATTCTAAAGCAGAATTTCATAACATACCCAGTAATATTATTCTTGTTGAATACGGATTTCAGGTAAATAAAGTTATATGTGATTCAATAAATATAATATCGAAATTGAATTGAATTCGTTATTATAAAATACTATATTACAGGCTGATTATGATTTTTCTGAATGGACAGAAGCATTTAGAACAGCAGGTGGTAATGTATTACCTAGTTCTGGAACAGCAAGTTATAATAGTTTAGCAGGATGTCCAGCATCAACATATGCAAATACAAAGAACGCAATAAAAACTTCTCTTGAACAGGATTCAGTGGGTATAGTTGTAGCTCATTGGTCTGGAAGTCATCATCTTACTCCTCATCCTTTTGCATGGATTGGATATTTAATAGCAGCAGGATTGGCATGGAACCCAGCGAGTGAAGTAGATATAGGTATTAATGATAACTATGAAATACCTGAAGTATTTGGATCAAGGTAATAAATATATTAAATTAAAAATAATGTATAATTGCTACAGATTCATGTAGAAGTATTAAAAAGAGAAATTCTATATTATTTTACAGGCAGAAATGTATTACGAAATTATTAGATATTCATGTTTTTCAAGATTCTGAATATAAAATTGGTAATGCAATATTAGAATTAGGGCGTTTAGATACTTTAGTACTTACTTTAAGTAAGAATCAAGGAATAAAAGATCTACAGCAAATCCCTGACAATCGAGGATCAACTTTGTACAGGTTATTAACAGATCCGGATAATGTAAATTTAGAATACCTTTCGGCTGATTTATTTGCGGTAAGAAAAACTATAAAACCTGGAGTATATTAAAGACAAATGAATAATATTCTCGCTTTATTTAATAGAAAGTAACAAAACAAGTTAAACGTATTTCACATTCATTATATGAAGGAAGTCTATCATCGAAATTTGCATCAATGGAACTACAAGAGCTCCAGTTGACCGCTGATTTAATGTTAACAGCATGTAAAATTGGCAGAACATTGATTGGCGTTGGTGTTAATCCAAATAGTAATATGGGCCTTGCAGTGATTAATTTAGGTATATGTAATTTGCCTCCTACATTTAGGACTGATGTAGCAAACAAAATGTTGGCTCATATAGAACAGTATAAAGGTTCATGGTTACAAAGGCATTTACCTCAGGGCCTTCAAAGCTCTTTACTAGTCTTGACTAGTGCTTTACATAGGTTCGTGCCAGAAACATAATTTTTTGAGCTTTGAAAATATAAAAGAATATTTGTTTAAGTATACAAAATGAATATCAGTTCCTGCTATACAAGACTGCAGGTATATACATACTGTGCTAAAAGCAATTATATAAAGAGCTTATGAATGTTCCTTTATAACAAAATTTGCTAGTATAGAATAATGTAACATAACAGCATTCCACTTATTTCAAATACAATTTTAATTGTTCTTTTCAGTAGAACAATTCATATTATAGTGACATTTAATATTTATGTGAAAATAATCATACATATATCTAAGGGAACATTCTCAAGATCTAATAAGATATTTATATAACAAAGTATTGTTTTTGCCAATTTATAATATGAAAAGTGATAATTACAATTATAGAATTATTTTTATTTAATATGATTGTATTGAGTAATTATGTATATGCTTCCAAGTCATTACATATGAATTGTACAAGATTTTTGTGGCAAAATTGCTATTACAAACCTATGCACGAAAGTATTTTAATACTAAGTGTTACTAAAACAAGGTAATATTTGTACACTATGAATCCTTTATATCGATATATAACAATTTACAGTAATATTACTACTGTATTAAACAATACTTTAAGTAGTATCCAATGTGAAATAATTGAAAAGCTTACAGTATTGTTAAGTTTTTCTTAAAACAACACTTTTATACTTATATGTTTGTAATATTAATTTGTATTAATTAAATACAATATATTCTGGTATTTTTAAAAGTTGTTATATTATTAAATACATATGTAAAAAAAGATTAAAATACCATAGGTATTTTTAAAAGTGACATTTTTTTATGTGTAATATTGAAATAAATGATTATAATTGTTAAAGTATTTAACACTGTAACAACTTAAAGATTTTTGAACACTTGCAATATTGAATCATAAAATACTTTATGAATATAATAATTGAAGGAATAAATATTATAAAATGCATAATTTAATAATACATTCATTGCACATTATTTACAACATTATTTTTGCTGTGTTCGTTCCACCCACCCATTTCCAAATCCTGTTTACGTTGCATTTTATTTTCAAGAGCTTGAACTCTATAGAATTCATTGATTTCAAACTGATACTTGGGTGATGTAATCCCGAAAAAGCCCGCTAACCATTCACCTACACAATCACATCCTTCCAGTACTTTATTACCAATTGAAGTGGTTTGATACCATGCCCACGGTAACCAATTCAGAGATTTCTAGAAATTTTATTTTTTAATTTAGTATAAAATCCATTGAAATAAACTATTTATAAAATATATAGAATTCGGCGTAATACGTAATTATGCCGTATTATTCGATGAAATAGCAGTTTGGAATCAAACTTAACTGGATCTATTTGATTTACTGTGGCATTTATATGCGGTACATCTGTTTCGTCTTCAGAATATTCTTCTAAATCACCATCCGAAAAATGCAATACACGCTTTGGTCGTTTTAACGACTTGCGATCCTAAAATTGTTTTATATTTCAATAAAAATATAATTTTGACAAATGTTTACTTCTATAATATCACATACTTGCGTGCCAGTATCAGTTTCGTTTAAAATAACATCCGATAAATCACAAGTTTCATTCTTTCTCGGGTCCATAATCGATAAATTTAATTATTTACGAAATAACAACCTTATATTAAATTATTTATCATCTCTGACAGCTCACATCTGTAATCTAAGGTAAGCAAAACAACGGATAGCTTATTACTCATTCTTATATGAGTCATACAGTCACATCGCCATGCACTAACAAGATATAGTATAGATCTGACATCTTACGGGATTTTGTATCACATATTTTGAAATACCGGCCATATAAGATTTAAATTAAATCAAAGTTTCGTCATTGACAAATGATAGAACAGACATGATGTGTTATGGAATATTTCGTGTACAAATATTCAATACGTCAAGACTCAATGCATTTTTGTATTATACATGTAATATCGTAATACGGAGTTCCAGTACTCCTTTACCATTTCAATGTCATTCCCAACATTACCGATTCTGCACAAAAAGTTAGTTTTTGAAAATGGATATTTCAAAATATGTTAACGAGAAGTTCCATAAAATGCCAGATCTATTTCGAATTTTGTTTCTGGTTCAATATACGTAATTTTTTGTGTATTCATTCTAAATTACAGAGGGCGCAAAAATCATCGATTTTTTGGCGAGGTCGGTATTTTAGCATCAGAATTCTCTATTGCATCTACACTATTTCTTGTCTGTGGAAAACACATGATCCTCGATTTTAATCGATGAAAAACAAAAGTATAGACATGTCCTTTGGTATGAATAAAGGGGGAAAAAGAAATATTGCAACACGAAACGTACATTATTTATATTAAGTAATAACATTCGAATTGTATTGATAAGGCTAGTAGCATAATTGGTTACGTTTGTAGCTCAGTACTATAAGGAATGTCGGTTCAGGTCTGAGGTTTGCGCCTGGTCACCGTGGTGACGACAGTTCTTCGATACTTGATAGTGACACTTTCTTCTTTTCCTTAGCTTGTATTAACTACATCTTCCGTTCATGTTGTTTAAGTGATTTCTATTAATAATTTTGTGATGGCACAGACGCTTGTTTGTATACGGTACTTTCTCATCGTTGGTACTATCATCATTGGTGTAAGTGCAAATTTGCTACCCCTATTTTAAATGGTTAATGTTTATGCCCGATGGATCACGATTTAATGTTATCTCAAAGAAAATTTGTTTTATTTAAGTTCTCAGATAAGTATCAAATGATATTACCTTTTCTCAGTTTCATTTTTCAACATTCTATTATTAAGTGTTTAGCAGTTGGTGACTAGTTTCAGATTTGTCGTGGAATTGGATATCCGCCAACTTACTATGCTATTCCCCCGTCATTCTTTTGGACACTTTAACCTTTATGCTACGAATTTCGATTGTAGTCGAATGTTGTTGTTACGTATCCGTTTACTGCGAGATTCGATTTTAATTCATATGCAGCTAAAATTTATTCTTCTTTATTGTAAGGATTAAAAAGAGTTGAAAATTAAAGAGTTTTATTGTACATTTAGAATTAAAATGTCTTAAAAATAATTGGAGAAATGAATTACTCAGCATAAAGACTGTTTCGACTTTTGAATTATTATGTATTTTTTTCTCAATTAAATCATAGTTTGGTCAATATTGAATGTCTTCCTATAATCAATGTAATTGTAACTGTTTATGTTATTATCTATTGATTAATAAATAAGAATAAAATAAGAAAAAATAATGCTTTCTTTTGTTAAAATTATTGGAGTTTACGTAACTAAATTTTTTTTATATAGATTCGCATAAGTTTTTGATATCTAGTAGCAATAGATAAACTTTGTTTGTCTTTACTATCAATATCGCGTATGCACAGAAAAATAATCGCATTATCGATAGCTTAAACCCTTCGTACTGGTACTTCCGTCTATGTGAATGCAAATTTGTGCAATAGAACATTATTATATATATTCAAAGAAAATTCTTTATCAAATTTAATTAAAAATATTTGTAACATTGGTTTTAATATTGTGTTGGGCTTATAGACAAACAACATAATGATCAACTGATCTATAGTCAACTGAAACTGAAATGTAGATAGAGTGATAGTGCTAAAGTATGTCAAAACCGATTTGTTCACGGAAAAGGGAGTGAAATCCATCTTTAATATCGATGTCAAAATCAAAATTCGTAATTTGCGAGAAATGTTATTTCATAAAAACTTAAAATGTCTTATCATCCAATCTCTTTCGAAACCTTTAATCTCACGTATTACAAGCAACATCAAGATTAGATATAATTAATCATCGCTTATCATAGATGTTAAAGTATGTTATCACCGTAGAATTCATTGTATTACACCATAAATGATAAAAATTTTTCTGTTTACTGTCCATAGGTGTGTGGTATCATAGAAAGTGTTTGCGCTGGATATTTTATATACCAGTTGTATGAATATTCATCCCTCACGTCTAGCAATGTATGTGGTTCAGCGATAACATTGGTCGTGATGGGTTTGATAACGTGTATGATAGCTTGGTGCGCTTGGCAATTCCTAGATTTCACAAATAGGGGCCAAGTTATAATTGTAAGGAACCTTAGATTATTATTTATTTTAATTATCAATTAATAACGCTTGCAAATACTTTTTTGTAACAATAACGGATTTTATTTAGAAGTATATGTGTATAAGTATATACATTTATATATTTCTGATCATTATATCGCTTTCTGTTCTTCGATAAGATTTCCTTCCTTATCCATCTTCGATAAAGAAACATAATTTTTCATTTAGTTTTCTGTGCTGCTTATAATTGTTACAATTGTTAACACGAGCGCTGGAATTTGGGCCCTTGTTAGACATGAACAAGTGGATTTGCTGCCAATAGCACATCTCGAACATGTATTTGAGCTTGCTATAACGGACGATAAGTCTCGCTGGGATCGTATGCATTCAAAGGTACATTTAATTACTTCAAGATAATATATAATTCATATATCATATATCATATTCGAGTTAAATACTTATGTATTCCTTTCTTAGTTACATTGTTGTGGAATAAATGGACCAGCCGATTATCGTAGTCAAAATGCAGTTCCTTGGTCTTGTTGCGATACGTCATCACTTGCAAATTCTAACGATGATAAAGGCGTGTGTACTACCATGTATGCACATGGTTGCCAGCACGTAGTATTCAATCGTACTAGATCAATTCTTCTTCATATTTTTTTGCTTGCACTGTGCTCAGTATTATTACAGGTAATGAGATCTGTTAATCAGTTAACCACTATAGATAGAATCGGAAATGTGATTGTATTGCTATTTTTAGGTCTGCTTCATAACGTGCATGTCATGTTACGTAAAAGCATGCCGAGAAAGGATGGAAAGAAGAAAGGACATGATGGTCATCTCTCAGTCATTCAAGCAAGCGTCCAAAGATTTCGAAACAGGCGATAATCTTCTGAATCATCAGTCAAAATATTCAAAAACAGTGCCTGATGTTTGATAATTTGAATTTTTATTCTCTTCAGAAGAAATATTTGTATTTTGACACTTACTGTTTATGCCTATATTCCATTACATAGGTACTTTCATTTTAATCATTGTAGTATTTTATAAAGATCGTGTGCCGTACTTTGGTATCTTTTTTTTAGCGTGATTCTTTACTTTAAAAGTGTCGTTTTTATTGAATATGTTAAATACATAATTCTCCAATATTAACATAAATATCAGTAACAAAAATATCATGTACATTGCATGGTGTTGTGAAACTATTCATGCCAAAATATTGTGCCATTTTACAAAA
Source organism: Bombus pyrosoma (assembly GCF_014825855.1). Lineage (NCBI taxonomy): Eukaryota > Metazoa > Arthropoda > Insecta > Hymenoptera > Apidae > Bombus > Bombus pyrosoma. The sequence continues at coordinate 2,695,478 of NC_057781.1, forward strand.
TGTACCAAATACGGAGTTCCTTAGCTGAAAGACATTTTACAATTAAGCACAAAAAAGTAAGCAAATCATTATTAACAAAGAATCAAGTAATGTTACTAAATATTATTAACATATTAATGCGAGAAAATCAATTTCTTATTATAAGAGTTATCCTTATACCAAGAGTGTCAGTGATATATGATTTACACTTTGATTAAATATTTGTATACTTTTAATACGAACAAAATAAACGTTTGTAAATAATTATAAGTAAATAAAACCCAATCTTGATGTATATATAAAATGAAATAACAAATCTTTAAGTTTCGATAAGTTCCGAGCACGGAAATCTTTGCTACTAGAAGTTTCTTAGGTCGGATGTTGAAGTGTTTCTAAGAAGTTTAAAATTGATCGTTAAAAATTTCAGTAAACCCTTCGGTGAATTTCATATTCTACGATTCATTTTTTTAATGTTACTCACGTTATCAAAACCAACGGGAAATTCATACAAGAGCTTTTTTAATCTTTCTAGATAAGACAGGTACGGCGCTATTACGCTTCATAACTGAAACTCGTTTCGCTTAGCGTCAGTAGCGTCAGTTGAACGCGAGACGTCAGTGTTGTAAGTGTTGCTGTTCTTGTTCGTGCCGTCCTTTAACCTAACCTGTTGAGCATCTTTCTGCGCGTCTTCCGAATCACTTCTGGTATTTTAACGGATTTATTTTCTCGAAATAGAAGTTCCTGGAAAGAAAAAAGCTACGAAGATGGGCTGCGGAATAGGAATGATAAAATACCTGCTTTTCATATTTAACTTCATCTTTGCGGTTAGTATATATTAGTATTAATCTAACATATTTCCACGATCTTTTCTATATGACCATGGCGTAATATTTAATTTATATCTTATAATTTTCAAATGTCTTCTCGTTTAACGATTTATCATCTAAAAATGTATCAAAAGATAAATGAAATGAAAAAAGCTTGTCTGCTATAAAAGCGAATGTTGTGCTTATGAAATGAATGTAATGATGTTACTGTTTTTCTAGCATAGCAAGACACGTTGGTAATTTACTAGAGTATACTGTAGCCTGTCGTTTCACTATGCGATACGAATAGATTTTACGCCGTATTTGATTTGTAACCGATCATCATTGCTATTTTTGAATACTGATTATTTTGAACATTGATCTCTTTTACCTTTACTGTTCTTCTATGACTTTTTATTAATCGCGTAAGAGGAGCTTAGTAATCGAAAAATTTTAGCAAGTTTTATACGTGAATTTGGTTTTATTCAACAATTTTGATTTTAATACTTTCATTATTCAAGAACTAGAAAATAATGATTTTTCTTTTGCCGTTATAATGTTATTAATTATGATTACTCGCGTATCAATAACAATACGTTATGGAAATCTCGCAATAAATTTAACGCTTTCTTCGTCGACATTATCGCGCCAGTCGACTGTGAAATTTGATATTTCCTTAATATTAATCATTATACGGTACTTGAAATAGCAACAAAGATAACAGTGAAGGGTGGGTCACAAATACTGAGTCAGAGAGAGTTTTACACGGTTGTTTAAATATACGACAATGTAAATGACAAGCCATGAGTCATGAGTCATACGATAAGAAAAACCCGTTGTGGTTGAAAAATACCAAGCCTTTCGGGAACTGTCAACAGTAGGCGATGTTTAGCAAAATATACAAAACAAGTTTTTTTCTTTACTCAAATATATTTCAGTGACAGATATAAATCTAGATAATTTATTCTATATTTCACATTCTTTTGAATTCAATCTTTTCAGACTACGAATAGTAATAACATCGAATTAAAATGTAGAATAAATTTAAATGCGCATTATAATATAGTTACATGCATGTAAATATGTATAGGTATAAATAAATAAATACATTGCGCAATTCGATAAAATATTACCAACAACTGGGGATATTGTATGTTTCGAATGGCGTTAAGAAAGGGGACGAAGTGTATATTCTTTTCGACTATATATTAAATAATCGATGTAACGACTCAAGTTGTATTAGAACTGTGGTGTACTCTCGATTTTATAAAGTTTGCTTAGATAGAGTAGTTGAAGTAGAAAATCTATATCTCAACCTCAATAATTTTTTCTATAATTTAATCTCAAGATAAAAATTTAATCTTTAAATCGATACTGATCAAAAAGTAAAATTCCATAACATTTTTCGTAATCTAAAACATAATTTTTTCTTGGCAAATTATCAGTGGAGATGATATATAAACTGCATGACTGTAAACTCATTCTGAACTCGTATCGTTCTTTCTTTATCGAGATTTTACGTTTTTATGCCTTAAGGTTACGTTGCTGATCTCTCTTAAGCACGTTCTTCTCTCTTTGTCTTTTTTAATAATAGTAGTGTTGTATATAGTGTTAAGAAATTGCATTCTCTTACAAATGACGTAAACGCGAATCATTGGTTGCCAGGGAATCCCGAATGATGAGTGTATGTTGCATTGGTGGACGAGAAACAGACATAGAATGAAGAGACTTTTTCTCACGTATTTCGGTAGACACACTAACCGTAGGTGTTTTTAATGCTCGCTCCACGTTCGTCTCGTTAGATCAGTGTGCGTATCGCCTCGATCGTCCTTGTGACGTTACACGCGTTTCTCTTCTGTTTCGATCGTGTCGTTTAATTTTTCGTCATCAAAATCGAGTGGTGAAAAGATCAAGATGAGTTGCATCTCGGATTGTATTAAATATTTGCTTTTTATTTTTAATTTTATATTTTTGGTAAGTAAACTTCGAAGCCAACAAGCTCTGCAAGATCACGATTCAAAAACTTTTAAACTGTTTTACCTACCAAATGTTCGGATTATAGATGGCTCTTCTTCTTTCTTAAATTTAGGAAAAGAATAGTTTATAGTGGAAGAGAAAAAGGTACTAAAAAGAGTTTTAAATATTTCTTAGGGAATCTATCGAGACTAGGTTTAGTGACCAACTGGTTTTCTATTTGTGGAACAGAGAAAAACAGGAAATGAGGTTGGAATTTTAGGGTTGTAGAAATAAGAAAGCACGTTCTGATGTTTAACTGCCACGACAAAGCTGGGGTATTAGATCACAATAGTTTGCATGTTTTACAATGGAATTGCGTCATTTCTTCAGAGAAACTCCTCTCCAGTCAAAGAAAAACTGGATGTAATTCTGCTCTAAATTGTACGTTTTAGTCAAGGTTCGGTTGAACTGTAGTATCCTTGACATTTTATGGATCGTTAAGAACGCACCTTTATATTTCGTTTCTAAACAGTATCATATTATTCAAGTAACTCGAGCATGTATTTTACATATGTTACATATATTTTGCATTAATATTTCATAATATTGGATGAATTCAGAGTTCATACAGTAATTCACAGTTAAAATGCAAATTATATATATAATGAGATGTGTTTATGTAAGAACATTATGAATAATGGGAATCGTTGCAAAGTGAAATATTCTGTGTATGTTTCACTATAGTCGTTGATATCTCTACGTTAATTAAAGGAATCGTTTCTTGTATTGCGCGTTGTGTCATTAAGAACTCATACATAGGTAGAGTTTTAGAGTACGCTAATGTGAAATTTAATCGCTATCACGATGTAAATTCAGCGTCATGCGGTATTTGCTCGTGATTATGGGTATGTTCTGAGATATCTCGCAATTTATATACATGACGCCATTTTCCAGGAAGTCTGAAATCGTGTTAATTGACGTCGATAATAATACTAGTAACATTAGCACTGAAATATTAAAATAAAAATATTATAGCTGAAAATTACGCTTTGTCTATTTAACAATAAATGTCGAAATATAATTTTAAAAAATATTGAATTCTCTGAATTGTTTGTTTGTTTTTTTTTTTACATACATAGCACAACTTCCTAGTGAGGTGCCGTAAAGCTCTTTGATAGTCTGTATGTTTTGGTAAAGAAGTTGTGTATAGTGAATAAGTTAGATGAATTAAAGGCATTTTCTTGATTTTCTTGTATAATTTCCGAATATATATATCAACATTTGGAAGAGAATGGTTCAATCAGAAAAATACTTCCACCACATAACCGTATTCATCATTTCAATCAAATCTTGCTTTTCTTTTAACCATTTTGCATATAACGATACATAGTCTTTTTTTTACTCACGGTCTTTTGTATTAGATGTTTTACGTAACGTAGTAATTTTCGAGCGTACCACGAGGTACTGTGAAATCAGTAGTTCCTGGTTACATCACATACGAAACGTAATCATGCGATCGGTAGTACATTTTCTTCTTTGTCTTTGTCCATTATGAAAAAGTACAATACTGCAAGTATGTCTAGCGTCGAATAAACGGAGATTAAATTATCCACTGTGTGATTTCTATATTGTAAATAAAATTTTGGCACAGAAACCTATACAAAATTGGCACGTAGAATTGAATGAAATTCTGAGGTTGTCTTAATAGCTAGACAAATGAGATAATATTTAAGTATTATTTATTTATAAGTATTTATAAGTAATATTTTTAAATTTTAATTCGTTACGTAAACGAATAAAAAGAATCAATCAGATTGATTGTTTGACTGAAATAACTTGAGCTCGATCCTTTGTTTGCCAAACAATCGATGTATACAATTCATCTATTTAGTATATTGCTGATAACTCTTTCTCCCTAAACAGACAATTAATCCAACACGAGTAAAAAAGATTGCCTGACACGTTGGTTAGCTATCGCAACTATCGAAGATAAACTTAAATCTCATTCTGTATTCTGTGAAACGATATACATTACACATACTAACGCATGACGTACTCCAAATGTTTTACCAGTTTTCTACGCGATCAATAATTCATACGAAGTAGCAATATAAAAAAGAAAATATTCACCATAAATTAGTTGATCTACAAAGCTAGGTTGCACTATTTATTTTATGTAGTTATTTAATAATATATCATTATCATATAAACCTGCTCTATCGTATTTACATTGTGTATTTAATATTAGCGATTAATCTTACGCAAAATTTCTATCTTAAAATCACGATCTATATTAACCTATATACATATACAAACAATTAAGTTTATATTAAGATTTATTTGAGAAATCGACTTGTGTAAAAAGGAATCATGGTAACAAGCTAACATATAAAAGCCGTACATGAATATAGTTTTCGTAATTTTTTAACGCATTCGTGGAACGCAGTGGATCGACTTTTGTAGCATTTCACAAAGATAAGTATCGCTGCAACAGGGAAGTACACGATTTTACTCTTTCTAAGAATAGAGATAAATATCGGATCAATGGTGAAATAACCGGTTCCGTTTGCTTTTCACAACCTTTCATAAATTTCGACGACTGTATCGCGTTTCATTATAGTTTTGTTATCACGAACTTGATTATATATGCGTCAGAAACCTTGTCCTGGAAATGTTGACTCATCTGCGTTTCGGTATATTTTGGGTATTTTGCGCGCAGGTACGACAAACGTAGCTACGCATGCGAGATTTTTCAAACAGAGAAAAGAAAGAAAAGACGTTGCTCGTTTGGCAACGTTTCTTTTGTGTCGCGACGGAACACTTTTCAAGGCTTCGCTGTTTTTCAAACCGAAAACAGGTTTTATTAGCGTTCTAGAAAACTAGCAAGATAGTTGATTTTTCTGAAATTGAAACGATTTCCATTACGTGACACAGTTGAAAATATATATTTTTTCTTCTTTTTCGTTTTAACATATACTTTGCAGCATTGCATGTTTAAAAGAACGCTAGATGATTGAACAATGATACTTTATATCGCCAATTAACAGCAATAACGTGCCAATAAGTATCGTTCTCTGAAACTATCAATACGCTTATAGTAGTTTTAACTGCAAGCATTAAGCTTAACGGCTAAATTGATTTATGTACTCACAAAACGAACTATTACTGGCGTTAGAATATTTTTTCCTATTCGGAAATGTGAAATGTATTAACATATATGAATAATATTTTCTGTTTAAAATACTGATCTTTCCGAATTTCTAAACTGTCTCTTTCAATTATTTGATAATATATTATGATTTATTGTCAACGTTGCTATTAACGTAAATAACGTAAAATAAGATTATTATTAAAAAATAGCTTACATGGTACTGTATTTAGCTTCATAGTTTTTCATTAAATCATTGATTACGATCTCAAGGTAAACTCTGTGTTATTGAATATCGATTATATTTCTGTTGATTTCTTGGAAAACTTGGAATTATCTATAAAATTGTCCAGAATTATTTTTCAAATATTTCAAGCTATAAACTATTCTTACACGATTTTCATTTAGAAAGTTCCAAATAGCAGACCTTGGCTCTTCATTCAGAAAGAATCTTTGTTCAGGCGGAGATATAAATGAATACGAGAAACAAACTGCAAGTTAAAAGATTGTACAGTTCAGACAAAGTCAATTCGAAACTTATTTCCATCGACAGAGACGTGTTGTTTCAGAGGAAGTCAGTGCCGAGGCATATGTTGAATAGGATGATGTCATCTAGTTTGAGCGATCAAGTATATAGCTTGCACGTTCTCTATTCTCTGATTATTCATGTTATCACGTCTGGGAATATTGTGTCCGATTAAACCAGCTTGATATGACTTCAAAAGTTCTTAACTCTTAATTCCTACAGTAGGAGACATCTTAGACGTTACAATTATCATGATAATTTTCTCTCGAATGACGTTATGTTTCAGTCATCTTCGTCATTATAGACTCATATAAAAATTTGTATTTAAGTAAAAATATTAAACAAAAATACAATTAATTTTATGGATATATAATCAAGTAACAACACATTTTAATTGGAGTTCAACAATCTTTTTTTTTCTGGTCAAAGATAGGGTGATAATAATTGGGAATTGAATCGAAGGAAATACGTAAACAACTTGTAAATATATTGATGTTTCATCATCGAGAGTGATAGAGAAAAGCACAGTATTATAATTTCTGAATAATGCATAGATTAAATAATATGCCGTTACGCTTTTTTTATTGGAATTTATCCTCAACAAAATACATCACGCCACTTGAGTTCAATTCAGTCTTGAATTTCCATGAGCCCCTCCGTGTCAGGCATTAATCATTCATCAAGAGTCTGTACATCGATGCTCAAATTGTTCTCGATTCTTTAAAATCTACCGTAGAGACTTGTATAATAAGAATAATAATAATAACATGAAAATAACTATGCCAAGTAGATCGAAGTGTACAGTCCTCTAACTCGAGGAAGCTATAGCCGAAGAATTATAAGCAGATTTCAAATGATAAATTCACGTCGCGGATTAAAAATTGCGTGACAGACATTCGCACATGTCCGGCTCTCAGCATCGATCACAATAGTTTCAAACATACGCGAGACACAAAGGAAATATACTACAATATAAAGTGTCAAGGATATAAACGGCGTATTACGTATTGATACGCAATTGGCTTTACTCAAGCGAAGTACAACCATTGATCTGTTTGTTCTCGTGAAATATAATTTAACTTCTAAAACTAGAATCTCACCTAGTTCTAAAAAAAAAAGTTACGCTACATTAGAATCTCTTTCTTTAATTTGATCTATGAAAATGAATTGTTCTGATAGCGAGCACAATGATGTATGGTTTAGAATCAATAAAATCTAGAAAACCTATTTTGGATTATTCATAAACATGACAACAATTTTTCGTCTATTAATTTCGTCTATTTTAATAACAAATTCAATATCGTGAATTTTTAATTCTGCTTGATTTTGCGTGATCTCAAGTGACTTCTAACCGATTTTGTGATTAGACGTTGCCGAAGTAGCTCTCGAGATTGTTTTTTTTTCTCAATTCGATATTTTAGAAAGTTATTTATCTGATCTCGATGCCATAATCAATATTTGTGCACATCTAATCTAAACGAAACTTCGAGCAATCGCAATTTCACTGAAACGTTTATCGGTCTATTTTCTATTTTAATCGAATGATTGTACTCCAATATCTTATCATTGATTGCTTAATATCCATGATCGCTTACAGTTTACATCTTACAGTAGCGATTATTATTATATTTTTGATCGGTAGTAAAATTCTACGAAAGATTTGATATTATCTGTAAAATAGAAAAAATTAATAATTCCGTTTTATTAATCGCATTATATTTTTACAATTCCTAAAACGTTAATTTTAGAGAACTTTCCTATAATAACATGGTTTCGTGGAAGAGTATCCATTGTGAAGTTAGTTATCCGATTAAAAAAAGATATTTATATCAATCAAAATTTATATTTCGATATAATCCTAACAATGATATGCAGGATCGTATTACTTAGAATTTTATTACTTAGATTGTATTAGTTAGAAAGACTTGCGTATGTTATGTTGTGGATATCTCTTGTCTCTTGTCTGAAAAACGTTTCAAATATCGAGCAGATAGCATTATTATTGATCTTGTTTTATCAACGAGGCTCTTGATATTAACAAGAAAATTCATTTATATAGATACTGTGCTTAGCTGTTAAACATTACAAAAATAAAAATGAAATTTTTAGAATATTGTATTCTTTTCGCTGTTTATTTTGAATCATCGTGGATTTTGGTAAATTTGTAAGTAATATGGAATGCAGATAATTTACATTACAGAAAGGCAATGATGACTCAAAATTTTATTGATAAAAAAGTCCGTTGATATTACTATAGGAATTCTTAACATTTCTTTTTTCTTGTCCAACGATATTTATTATCTTCTTTTTTGGTTGCTCATTTCTTTTGTGCAAGTTATACGATTGAACGTGTATCTTATTGAAAAGATCCTGATTTGCCCCAGGTCTATTGTCAGTATGCTTTGTTGAAAGTCCGTTCAACTACCACCTGGCTCGCACCTGGAACATGACCTAAATTCACCTACGGACGGTTGCAACCGTAGTGTACCGTCTACAGAATGTTCAATGCCAACCGGTTAATATTGTGCAATGTGATGTAATAAGTTGCTATCTTAACCTTCAATCGGTATATATATTTAGAAACTCAACGATCTAATCGATTAAAAGTGGCACAAAAATTAATATAAAATGAAATAATATTAAATATTATCAAATAATCCTCTAATTGATATTTTTTGTAAATTTTATATTTCGTATATTAGACATATATTATATTTTGTACTATATTTACTCAAATTGAATTTTTGTTCATCCTTGACATTTTTACGTGTTGCAGATATGTGGGTTGGCTATTTTAACTCTTGGCGTTATTGTACATCTGCAAGTGTCAGGAATAACCGATCACATTGATACCAATCTTTTATTCCCATCGATAACGTTGATTGTTATCGGCAGCATAATCTTCGTAATATCATTTTTCGGATGCTGTGGCGCCATCCGGGAGAGTCATTGCATGACAATTACCGTAAATATATTGATTATATTTATCACTTCAAATTCCACCTAACATTTTATTATAAAAATATTACTTAATAAGATACAAATTATTTCCCGCTTTTAGTTCGCATCATTCCTTTTGTTCATCTTGATCGTGCAAGTGGCAGTTGCTGTTTATGTGTTTGTTGTTGTTAAAAACAACGATGACAAGGTTGATATCACAGAGAACTACGAGAAGGTATTCAAAAATTACGGTATGAACAACGACAGCACAAAAATGATTGATCTTGTGCAGAGTAGCGTAAGTAATTTTACGGTTATTAAATGAAAGAAAGTATTCGTTTCTTGAAAAACATTCTTCTTATCGAAAAACATCCTATGTAAAAACGTTATAATATATCAAATTCGGATTGCTTTTGTACAGTTGCATTGCTGTGGTGTCTATTCTTCGAAAGATTTCATTCTCCACAACCGCTCTATTCCGCCAAGTTGCTGTGGCTTAACAGAAGAGCAAACCTGCTCTTCAAAGGATGTGTATGAGGTAGGCTGTGTGCAAGAACTAAAGCGAGCGATTTCGAACGCTGGAACTATACTTGGCAGCTTAGCTATTGCTATTGCCGGTGTTGAGGTAAGTTTTCTTTATCGCTGTATTCAGTAAATATCGCGTTAGTCGTAAATAAAACTAGTGAACCGTATTTGTGCCGATTTTCATGATATTTTATAATTTTCTGTGTTTTATGTATATGTACAACATAAAGTATAGTGTACTATAAAATATAACAGGAATATGTAAAATCTGTATATAAATTATATATATCCTGTTTCAGTTGATCGGAATCGTATTCGCACTTTGCTTGGCAAATTCTATAAGGAACGCTGAACGCAGGGGCTACAGAGTGTAAGAGTTCAAAGATAAATGAAAGAAATATATATTAAAAACAAAAAGTAATATAATTGGTAACACTACCATTAATAATTTGATCTTAAATGACAGAAGAAGTGCAGTTATTGTATGAAAACAAATTTAGATATTTTGTTAAATGGTAAATGAATGAAAAGAAGACGGGAAAAGTGCCTGTTTTTCTAAGTTGAAGCACAAGTTTTGTTTAAATTTTGACTTTGGTGTGTAATATGAAATGTATAAACATGTTATTTAATATATTTTTAATTTTGGTACATTTATGTTAAATTGGATATATTTTTTTATGTACGACAAATAAAATAATTGTAATAATGATAACCTGTCATTAATAATAATAATTGGTGCAAAACGTTTCTAGAGATTCGATACATTTCATGCCTATTCTTGTTGTATAACTTTTGTATACATTCATATTATATATATATATATATATATATATATATATGTAATATAATGTCTTTTGCACACAATTAGCAAAAATTGTTATTGACGCACCAGAATATCAGATCATTTTTTATAATATAAAATTAAACATTACGGAATATTCTGGTAAAACAATAAGTTAAGTCACATTGCATTATGTAGTTCTGCGACTATCATAGGAAAATATTTTTATAATAATATTTTAAAAAATACATATGTATTACACAGTGCTTTCAGATGCTTTTATAACATACTGTTTATATTGTTATTTATACAGCACACATTCACTATATTTTTCAGAGGATGTCGAAATATATATCATTTCTTGTAATAAAATTTATTTGATCCAAATTTTTAAGATTATTAACATATTATTTTTTGTATCTCTAAAAGAAATTACTCTTACATTTTACGAAACTTGAGATTATCATACTTTTAATTTATGCACCAGTATTTAACTATTACAGCTATTTACATGCAAATGAAACATTCACATAATTAAATTACTTTTATTATTTATTGAAATATTTATCTATCTTAATGGACAATATGATCGAGTGGTCTGATAATATCTATATGTATCAATAGTATTTTTATAGGAACGGTTTTCTAGATTGAACATCGAATATGCGCCTTTACATTCGTTATATTGTCGTTATTTATTAAGTTCAAGAGAGGATAACTTACATCTGTTGTGCTATAATACATACTATTTACAATGTCCCAATCACGAGTTTATATCTATCGATGGATTTTCTTTCTATCAATTGGGATAGAAGATCAGTGCTTTAATCATCGCATTTTCGATATAATGCATCTCACACGTACCTTATAACTATCATTAAACGATTACTTTGAGACTGCAGGATATAAGTTGTTTTCGTTTGGAACTTCTTCGTTGTAGTTATTAAATATTAAAATTAGCGATGCGGTAAAGTTTTATGTAATCATTAGATATAAACAATAATAATATACTGGGTTTCAATATAATATGCATGTATAGTATTTTTTATCTCTTTTAACATATGCATAAAGGATGAATTGATTATTCTAGTCTCATACACATTGTATATATGATAATAAGAAATTGTGTGTAAAAATGGACTAATGGAAAATACAACTCTATATTCGTACAGTCTCCATTTCAATATTGAAAACGTTCACCGTGTTTAATACATATATATATATATATTATATAATTTAATATATATATATATACACCTACGTGTAAAATATTTCAATTTCTATCGACTTGATACCTTAAACATTATATGAACTATATTATTTCTAGTAATTTGACCAAACGCAAGTTAACAATTTATCTCGAACGTTATATGTTCTTGAAATAGTGTGAATATCTTGTACAAATTATGACGAAATTATCTACTTGGTACGGCGTTTTGATCATAGCGTTACTATTTTTCTGTTGCGAGCTTTTTTTTACTTACGTTATTTCTATCATCTAGGTATGATTCATTCGCCGAGCGTATTTTAAATATATCCGTTTGAATTTGAACTTCTTCTATTTTATCTTACAGATCATAAGTAATACATTCAATATATTTTCGTTGAAGACGGAACAAAAGGTTATATCCATTCATAGCGTACATATAACACGTGTCTCATACCAACAACAGGATATTAGAGTATGTCCTCAACGTTTATTGATGATCGACGAAGAAGAGTACAAATTCATATTCATACAAAATCGTCGAGTACTCTTAATCTAAATTTTTCTAAGCTCAATTTTGGGAAGATAATACGCGACATCGCATTCTTTAAATTATATGTTTTAGTTTGAAAAATGTAGAAACAGTTATTCTATCTAAATATTTTAAAGATACGTTCCAATCATGATTTGTTGTAATCGACTTCTGAACTTTTAAAATTCTTTATGAAACGTATATTAAAAGTGTAAATTAAATTTCATGTGCGTAAGAAGTAGATTTTGTTAAGATCACCTGATATTTTATGATCCTGCCAAGATCATCAATGGAAGTACTATTTGAAATATGTATTCAAGTGTACAGTAACCTATAATCATAGTTCCAGTCTATGATATTTTTCTCATGATAGTTCATATATACTGTACATATTACACTAATAGTATTTTTTTATATATGTATAGACCACCTCTTAGATAATGTTATCCATACTTTAATGTTTATGTGTATATAATAATTAAGGATCTACTTCCATCTTGTGAGCAAGAGCATACTTCAAGTATGATAAATTGTTCTAGGACTTTTTATGTATATAAAGAAAAGATAAAAGGAAATTCATCCAACGTTTTGTTCAAAGGAAGTTTTCAAACAAAAAATGAGCATTAATTCTAGAAATTATATACCTAAGTTTTCATCATAAAGTCAAATAATATTTTTTATATTGTGATTATCTCAATAATAATTTATATTCATATCTAAAAATTTATAAAAACCTTAATACACCATGGTATTCAAGATGCAAGTAGATAATGAATAATTATTCTTATTTATAAGAAAATCAATATTCTATTTACAGATTTGAATATTTACGAATGTGATAACAAGTAGCAAGTCATTAGACACCAAAGAAAGATGTACATCTTGAGAATCTCTATGATAAATAAGCAAACAATATAACAGTGCCTACGTTTAGTGGCTTTTATTTCGTTAATTTATTTAATAATTAAGTTTGTGCAGAAATATTCATGTTTATCCAAAAGGGAGGTACGATTCAAAGTAATAAGAGAGTATAAAAAAATTCTTTTTTATACTATCGAATTTTCTCTATATTTTATATGTTATACTATGAAAACAGAATACACATCGTTGAAAATTTGTGTCGAAGATTTTTGGGGTAATTTAACAAAAATAAATAGATATCGTCGCAATAACACTATACTGACCCTTAGCAAAACACCCGTAGAATATATTCGTACAAGAAGAGCAACTTGCACGTTTCCATCGAAATTATATGGAAATTACTCGCTGTAAGTGTACGTGTAATGTAAGTGTACGCGCGACTTAACAAGAGTAATAAAAAAAAATCAATGTACCCTTCAAAATGTTATAATACAAGTTGTCTCCGTAGGTTTCAATTTTATGTACTTATGTACTTTTGATACAGCATTGAAGCTTAACACCGGCGCAGCATAAGTTCACCATAGTGTAACAAAGCATGCGCGCTGACCTACAATTAGAACAGGATATTTTTCCTACGCAATTTTACGATAGACTTCTACGTCGAAGCTGATCCTAGAGAGGAGAAAGCTTCATGATGTCGCTACGAAGCTCTGTAGGTGGTGTGTCATCCAAATCGATGAGACTAGCGTTCGAGCCTGTCGAGGAAGGTGCCACGATCTCGTCGAGGAAGTCAAACGAGGCCACAGCTTCGCGCTCCTTGTCTCCGTATCGCACGAAGAAATCGTCACCTCGTCCGATGATCGACGGCCTCGATGAACCCCAGGTTGACGGCAATCGCAGCACACGGTGTGCCTGGGCCGCCGATGCTGAGAAACCAAGCGCAGCGGGTCAACATGCCTCAGACCTCACTTGATCTCTTTTCTCTTTCTTCCTATACCGGCTCTAGCAGACACAGAGTAGCTCGGCTTAGCACTCTTACACGTATCACGTCCTCTCTCTTTCTCTCCCTCACTCTCCTTTATCATAACGTATCTGTCCATTTTTTCTCTGCCTTCCATTGCCACGTGATTGTTTGTTGATCCCTCTCATGAATGGGTACTTTCGTATGGAGAGTTTTAAATATTGGCAAGTGCTCGATTTTCCATGTACGATTTCATTTCGTGACAGTCAAACAGCACAGTTGCAGATATGTTTTGTAAAATTTATTTACGTAGAGGTAACTTTGGAAGTACTGCTATGCAACGTTGATATGTTTAGAAAGAAACTGATTCTTTTTCGGTTATTTACCTGCAAATATATGTTATTTGTCTGCCACGAATAACTTGACGTGATTGAAACAAATGAAAATGAGATATTTATATACGAAAATTATTATGCTTAAAGGTTAATGTACTAGGTATGTAAGGTTTGTGTCTTACTTCTGTGCTTTTTCTTATAAGATGACGAATAATAGGAAAATGATCGAAATAGAAATAGTGGAAAAGTCGAACACCTGCCAATGTCGGAAATCAACCAGTAGTAGTACTTTTCAGAATGAGAGAGAAAGTAACTGTTTTATATAATCCTTGACGCAATTCCAGACGCAGTTAGATTAGATACAGTGACAATATATAATAAATAATAGAACAATAGAGAAGTATTTACATAACATGTAATTTTTAAATACGAAAACAATTTTCAAATATCTGTTCTATTTTATTAACTAATCAAACTTACTATGTATCTGCGTACAAATTTCACGTATATTCTAGTTACAAAATCATCCTAAATAATAACGAACGTTATTTTGTACGTGTAAAAAAAAATAAATAAATAAATAACGATATTATTAACACATTACGGACAAATTTTCAGGAAAAACTATAGACATTGCCTTTATTAAATGTTTAAAAATAATAAAAGAAAAAATATATATAATATAAAAAATTGTCAAACGCATCGTTCGTAATGTGTTAACCGACGTTAAATCGGAATTCATCAGATATGTATATATCGGATTTTCATTCGTTTAATAGCAAAGGTGGAATTGCGTAAAGGTAACTCGTAACGAATTCGTTCTAACGTCTTCTGGTTAATAATCGGTTAGTAAGCCAATAGAAAATCCGTTGTAGCCGTACAGTTCACGTTGGATCAGGCCAAAATAGGTCCCGGTGAAACGATTCCTCCCAACTGGCATGTCGGTTACAGAAACTGATCGTCACTAAGCCGAACTACGTAGCTTTTCTTGTGACAATCAAAGCACACCGCGTAGGAGCTACCATCTGAACAGAAAACGTGGAAAAGGCTATGTACAGCGAGGGCTACCAGCGTTCGTGTTCATGTTCCATTTTCTTTTGTAACTGTACAGTGACGGGGTGTTAATCGGCCAAAGCCACTTAACAGCGTGACGTGTTAATGCGTGTTGGTGTTCAATCCACGCTAATATACATACTTATTACTGTGAAAGTTTAAAATGGCACTGACCAATTATTTTTATTTAACTTTTACATTTACTTTAAATACATTCAAATATTTCTTAAATGAATATATTTTACGTCAAATAAATTATTTCACATATTGGAGTATAGTAGCGTGATTTTTTATACTGTTGTTAGTAATGTTATTTCGAATATGATAAGCGGAAGCGATTCTTTGTTTCACAATGCATTCTTGGAAGAAGAAACATGTATATATTGAACGAGAGGCAGAAAGACGTCGAAATTGAAAGTATGGTCGAGATTCGCAAGCTTTGAAATCTTTTATTTTAATAACCTTTGTGTCTGTTGAATTATATCGTGTCCAGCGCAAGATACACTTTATAGATAGGAGAAAGTATCTCAGAGTGATGTGCAAGATTGGACAAGAAGATGTACTACTAAGGGATTGTTAATAAATACCTTTCTTTTGTCGTCGGTATCGGTGTAGTCTATGCAAGTGACGGTAATCAGGTGGTTCATCCCCCGAGTCACTTCCGGCTGATCCGCTGCTCGATGTCGCCGAAGAACTTTCACTGCTTTCTAGCATCACGTCTAATAAATTGGCTCTTGCCTGGAGAAATATGAATTTTATGTGAAAAAAATGATAATTAGGTAATTATTATTTTATAAATTTAAATTGGCAATTTTCTAATTGACCAGTTAACTGCGGAATATAGTTTTAGAAATCTCTCATGGGCTTAGGTCATGGAGTGCATAAATAAATATAATCGACGATGAGTCGCAGTTAACTGGTTAAAATAACTATTGAATTTTTTACGACTAGTACTCACTTTTGGGTCGGTAAAGTCAATATCTCGTTCAACGTGAACCCATCCAGTCGGACAGCAGCAAGCGAGATCCAATTTTTCAAGCGGCACCTGGGTTTCTTGGGTAACGGTGTTCTCTTCACCTTTTCTGATCATTCGATTCAGTTCATCTATCACGTCTTTCGACGTGGCACGTTCGTGAAAGCTCAGCGATCTGTCCCTGCCTTCAACTAATAGCGGTGCTCTTGCTGGACTTACCTAATGAAAACGTAATGTCAAAATACTGTCCGAGCAATAAGGATTGAACTAAATTTTCAATATTATACATAAAACATTTAAAGCTTTGGAGAAAACACATAAATGAAATTTAAAACAAAGATGTAACTTTTTAAATTTTAAATTATGATTTTTCGTTTCAAATTTTTACTATAGAACTTACAACTGTGCTTGGTGTAGAGGAAGTAGCAGCTTCCTCGTCTTCCTCGGGAACGGCACCTAATTCAGACGGTGCGACCGTAGTATAAGAAACACCACCATTGCAAGCTACCGCACTGATTATTCTCTCCTCCGGCGCTAAAGAGGGTACGGGTATCTGATCGAGCAAATCGTCGTTACTGCTCGTTTCAGCAATGTTCTCGATGTTGCTGCTATCTTGATCGACAGATGTTTCTATTTCGGCGCACATCGCCTCTGTTCCAGACTCATCCTTGTGTTCGGTTTCCTCTAGAACTTTTTACATAATGTTCGATTTTAATCCGTGTTCCAAGATATTTCTTTATTAGCTTTCTTAAGTATTCTTTTCTTCCAACATTTTTGATGCTTAGAATTGTATCATTAATTTTGTGTTGTGACACATGAACTTAGGAATAAATTTTGAAATAATAAAATACAGCAAATATAACGATAAGACATATAGACATGAAAAGAATATACCTTCCGTTGCAAGAGTTGTACTATTATGTTCTAGTAGACTATTTGGCAATTCAGCCAAATACATTTGTTGTTCAGCGATAAAGGATAACACGCTTTGCAATGCTTGTTCCCTGTCCGGTGGAGGTCTTCCGCTTCTCGACGACGTGCTTGCCAAGCTTTTCGTACTCTCGAACTTTACCAGTCTATAAAAGTCTCTGGTGAAATCTGTGCCAATGGATGGAGAGTCTGGATCATCGCTGCAGCCGGATAACGCCGCAGAGGATCGTTTGCTGGAATTTTCAAATGCTCCTTCTTCGCTGCTCCAGGAAGCACCAGGACTTGTAGCGTATGGCCACGACCCAGTCGCTCTAGCATCCATAAGAAGAGCAACCTAGGTAACGAACAAGAGATTCCCAAATAAAAATTGTATACAATTGCATTGTTTAACGAATAGCCTAATTTAAGACTAAGTAGAACTTTGTTTATATGAACTCCAGTTATTTGAACCAAGTTGTATTCAATACCCGGTTAAATTAACTCTTGTTAGTTAAATCCATTTATTTAATCCACTTAAATTCACTTAAATCCATCAAACGTAAACTCTTATCATATGAATGAAAAATCATAAAGCGGACAATCAGTAGACTTTTATTGTATGAAATCTAATTACATAAATTAGCTTTCTACCGGAAAGTTTGTATAAATGGAGTTTTATCGAAAATTTATCAATTGTTAAAACCATATCTAATTTGAAGAAGATATAAAGAAGCAATGTTGTTTTCTGTTCTTACCAATTCGCCTCCTGTTCTATCAGCAAGGTAACTGGCACCATTCCACAAACATTCATTCGCGTCTTCTTCCAATTCTAAAGGATTATGTTCCTTGATTGCTGGAAGAGCTGGGGTGGTAGTGGTGGAGGGTTCTTTCCATACCGTAGATTCATTTTGAACAAGGTCCTCGGTGGACAACGAGAAACTCCAATCTTCCAATTCTGCTCTGTCGTATTCCAACTCGAGGTGATCTCGATGTTGTTGAGCACTCCTGCTGTCGTCCAACCTTTGGGTTGCAAAAATTTCAATTTGTTTTCCTTTTCAACCCATACCATTGTGTTTTACATATATTCAATTTTAAATCGAATTTAAACTGTAAAACCAATTTGATCGTCACGATCAATTTCCAATAAAAGTAAATTAATAAAAGTAAACAAAAAAATCATATTACTTTTTTTTGATAATTTGTGATTAATGATTACAGGAAGAAAACGACAGGGAAGTAATTAGGAAATTATGAACGAACCTGAGCCATTGTTGCACATACTCGGCATCCCAGCCTTCTTCTTCGACTAGAAGAAGAGAAGAGGATCCCATGGGGCTTGGTAGCTTGTACGGCGTGAAATTGGTTGTAGCGGTCAGCTTGAGGCATAGGTGACTGTCAGAGAAGCTGCGCATCACGTGCTGATACGGCAGCAAGTCTTTGGTTGGGGGATAACTGTGACGTGGATTTATTCCTACGGTGAGATTCAACGGCAAAAACAGCACGTCCGGGTCGCCAGCGTCAAGGGCGACCAGCCGTGCATCCGGTGAAACGTCTGCCTCGGTCTCGTCTGTCGCCTCCTTTAGATCTTCTAACCCTCGGGACGGTTCCTGTCGAGCACCCTCACCCTGTACGTCGCTGGACATCGTTGAATAACCCTCGTCTCTGTTCCCACTTTCTGGACTCTCGCTACCTTCCTCTTCTGACGGTTTTTGTGCTGAATTATCGCGGTGAGCATTACTTTAATCTTATTGTCTTAGCATTTGTGTTAATTGTTAATACCATAATGGTATTGCAGATATAACGAGTAACATGGGTAATTGTCGTACGACTATTGTGAATACCTCAGCTGTACATTTCACTTATAAGCATAATGCTTATTTTAATTCTGGCTCTTTCAAGTCATATCGTATCCTTAATTCTTTTACTTGTGCATAACGTTTACTTGGACTGTGTAAACAAATTTTTCCTTCTTAATTATTATATATATTTGTGATATTTTTATAAGCGAGATGCAATGTATTAAAATTAGAATCAGTTTTATTGAAAGTAAAATATATTTACCGTTTATTTAGTTACTAAAATTTGAAACTACAATCGAACGTGGAAGGGTTAAAGATTTCACACGCACAACGTACAATCACACGTGGAATTATCTAGTCAAGCTATATATAATTTTAAAACGATTACTCGTTCATAAAAGATATTTCTATTTGGTATTGATAAACGTACCCAAAGGTCTGTTTCTTCGACATTTCGTAGCAGCCATGACTGGTATCTGTAAATTGAGCGAGCGTGGCCTTGATAAGGGAACCCAAGCTGGGTCCAGACCAAGAGCAGCGACTAGTGCCGCCGGTCCAGCTTCGAGGATCCCTTGAATCAATTCTGTCGGACTTCCAGGATTTGCGGCCTGGGCCAATAATCCTGAAAGTGCTCGATTTTGAGCCTCCAGCTCCCGTATACGCCTCTGCAATGCACCGATTTCTTCCCTCAGACCCTATACAGCACAAAGAAACAATAAGTACGCCGTTTTTTCAAACATAATCTTAGAAATGACAATAGAAAGCGCGTTAGCGGACGAACAATGAGGATTTTAAAGTAAAATGTTGAAAATGTGATTGGATAAACAAGCGTTTGCTACACGAAAACTAGCATTAAAGAAAATAAAATATTCTTCTGTTCGTTGTTTTTCCTTCTACGTACTAAAAGGTTCGAGCAACGTCAAGTTATTCGAACACAGAAGTTTGTCCCCTGGAAAATATTGATAAGTATATTCGTGTTATTTAATCGAGCTAATTTAGTATGCGTGAACACACACTTGCAGCTTTGCAATCTCGCAGCTTAGCAGATGGATTAGACGGGATCGACATTAAAGGTGAAATCTGGTTAACCATTGGTAGATTTCTTTTAAACAGGTAGTACACGTAAAAGAGGAGAAGAAATTAAACACAAATATTACCCCGTAAAGGCCAACGTCTTATACTAGTCAACGAAATCGACTCAGAAGTATGAGTATATTTTAAATGCAACATAATTTACTTCGATATGACAAATCTTCGGATATCATCAAATAATTAGACATAAAGATCGATGAGTATTTCATCGCGACAAAAGGTGAATAAAAAATGAGAATTAAAAGAGGAAATGAGAAGAGAAGAAAGACAAGTCGAGGACGTGGTAACGAGAGCATAGCAATGAACCTTTTGGGATAGAAGGGCGCGGACCACCTGGTTGGCGACGTCGTCCAGGCACCGCTCGTACTGGCGACGCTGAGCGTCCGCGTCTCGTGCCAAGGCAGCGTGTTCCGTTTCCAAGGTCGCCAGACGTGCCACCAACGCAGCATGCACCTCACCAGCACATGCAGCCTCCAAACCGCGCAGCTGACCCCTCATCGACTCGTTCTCCAGCTGCAGCTTCGAAATCTGAGCCTGATACTGATGCACGCGTGCCTGTTGGCAAATGAAAAACAAAAAATAAAACGTCATTAACCAAAAAGCGGTTCAATGTAATTCGCGTCATTGTTTTAACTCGACGAGGTGATTACAATAACTCGAACTGGGATTAGATTTGAGTTATTTAATTTTAAATGAATTAAAAATGATAGTCTTCGTCACGTGAATCGTAGAATACAAATGAGAATAACAAATATTCCAAAATTATATGTAATATTTAATTCAAACTCTCGTAGGCTATAGCATCAATTGAGAAATAATACAAATAGCACGAGAAGATGATAAAACGTTTTCTCGGATGTTTCAAAACGATGGATAAGAAAATCAAGGAGCGGTGCTTTGCTTACTGAGAAATCGACAATAATTCGAAGGGCTATGGCGATAATTCGAAGAAGTGTCGCGCCTTCTCGGTGACCAACTGCAGTTTTCTCAAGGATTCGGCGCAGTTCCGTAGTCAGAGTTAATAACACAAGCGGTCGTTATTAGCAGAAAAGCGTTTAACGTTAAATTAGGGCTCTAGAGACCTGTCGGGGACAGGGGTGCTAATAGAGGGTGCGTGTGTCTGATTTATAACAGTCGTGCCAGCCAGCCGGCCCTTGCTAATGTCTACACTCCCTTCTTCTTTCAAAGCTGAAGGGAGAGCAACGATTTTCTGTCATCTCGCGGGAGAAGAGCAACGAAAAATAGAAATATAAACTGTCCGCTTCATAGAATTCTTTCCGCAGCGTATCTTTTCGTGTCGTTTCCCGCCACTTTCGACTAATCTATCGTCACGCCCGGCAGCTTCTGCTCGCTTCTGAATTGCACGCATCGAGTACAGGGACATTTTTAATCTAATCAATTTCTAATCTTGAAGAACACACTTGTAACAAGATGTTAAATTCGAATGTACGAAGAATTCAAAAGACAATTTACTCGAATTTATAAAGAACATAGGAGAGAAGGTTACGAGGTGCAATTTTTAGCACATCCTATTGAATTAGATTTCTTTCCTCGTATTATCAGCTCCTCTAATCTACTAATAAAACAACGTTAATTTATTAATACTAATAGTACTAAAAAAAAAATTCGTCAGCGATGTGACGAAACCCATTCGCCTTTCTTACCAGAAAAATTATGTTAAGCGGAATTTTCAAGCAACTTTTTGTCCTGAGATCGCGAAGAAAGAAGGGGGATGCGCGCTCCGCAAGTAAAATCGAACAGCTAGAGAGAACACTTGCAGGCATTATGGATATACTTCTTCATAGCCGGCAAAGGGACTTTTAGGGGGGTGGCACCGGTGGGGCGGGACGACATTGAACCAGGGGATCGAGTGACGATCGATAATAAACGGTATTTCGTGGGGCAGTGATGCACACCCCACGCGCTCTAAATCTACGACTCTTTTAGAAGCAAACCGGCCGTGAACGAGATAGTGCGTACCATTCTAAGGGTTCGTAGTAAACGCGACCGTTTACCGTTTCCTCCCCTTTCATTGTACACGGCCGCGTTACGTTACTTCGTTAAGTCAGGAATATTGGTCGTTGGCAAATATGTGGCGAAAGTATTGTCAGTTCGCAGATGGCTCGCTTAGGATAGAGCAGAAATTAGGGAATTTGCTGGCGGTCTTTGCCAAAATTGCCTTTCTACGAAACCACATTCTATTCAAATATGTTTCTCTATCTTTGATTTTCGACGTTGTTGGACAGGTATAACGGATAAAAACAGATTTTTAAACATAGATTTCACATACGCTGTAGGTCTTAAATGATCGTAAAAGTAATTTGAGGGTGATTCTATGTCATATTATAGTATAAATCATAAGGCATATGGATTCGAAAATTAAACCTGTAGAACCTAGAAATGTAGAAGCTTCCTTGAATTTAAAGTAATTAAATATATTGTAAAGAAATGAAAGCATGAAAACATTGTTTTTAGAAAAGAAGTTTTCGGTACAGTGGGAGACATTACGTAACATACATAGTTTTTCTATAAACGAAGGGGAAAATTTAAGGTCAACTTGAATTTTTTGTATGCCATACCCTCCTGTCTACAATACGACAGACGAATTTCTCAGACGAATTCATAGATGTCAATCTTTCGGTTTATTGAGAGCATAGATTAGTCAAGTTCGAAAAGTTTCGAATAAACGCACCCCCTTTCACCTGCGTGTGCGTCTGCTTCAAATGTACAGAGAAATTAATTGAAACGCCATCCGATCGGTAACAGGTCCATCGGAAAGAATATCCTTAATCGCATCGATCGAGTGTTTTTAATCGACGCGGAGTATACATCGCGTGCATATCGCGTTCTTCAGCCCATTGTGTCGCTTCACGGATCGAAAGTACCGAGTAAGAGGACGAAATAAATTGCGTTACGTGAATTAAACGATAAACCCAGCACCCCGCTTTGTGTCGCCGACAGGAACAATCGTACATGACAACTTCAGCTGAAATACAATAACAGCTTGTTGGTTCGCGTTACGAGAGCGTTGTTATTGGACCATGGCAGCTGGAAGCTTTTTACCAAAGTGTCATCGTGTCTCGACTTCTGTTTACAAAAAAAAAAGAGAAAAAACAAATAAATCGTAGAAGAGAAAAAAAGAAATAGTCGTCACAATAAACGTTGGAAACTCTGTTCGATAGACCAGAGAATTTGACAGCCTCTTCGTTATCTGCTCATGCTTATCGACAACGGAACCAATGGTTGAATCAAGGGGGAGACATTCCGCTTTTCATTTCACCCTAGATTCGGGAAGCTAAAATCCGACGCACCACTCGAACGAATATAAATTCAAGGAGGACGGTACGCGCAATTGAAATTCTGCAGAAATTGAATTCCTTCAGGGACTTATGTTTCGATGTAACACGCGATACGACTAATTATCGAGCGATCTTGATCTTTTGAAATCACAAGATTTAATGGCATCTCGTAATGTTACATAATTTAACATTTTCGAAAAGTTCGAAGTTTACAAGTGACTGGCAAACATTTTGAAATTTTACCAAACACTGTAATGAGACATAATAATTATTGAATAAGTGTTAAACCGACTGTTAAATGTGGTTCTGCCGAATATCGAGGTTTATTAATATTATGGATAATCGACTAAACTTCTGAGCTACTTCGAAACATTTTTTTGGTAAAATCTTACCTCGTAAGAAAGTGTGAGCGCAGTTTTCTCTTGCTTCAGCTGTTCGGCTCTGTGCTTATGCTGTAGCAACCCCCGTGATGTCTCCTCCATCCTGGAACAAATCGAATTCGCTTGAAGGAGCTGTCCAGTTTTAATTCTCGTCGAAAAGGTTCTAACTGAACCCGTACCGTGGCCTCGTTCAATCCCTTTGCCATTGTTGCGCATGTTTCAATTGCTTCCAGTGTGATAATTCTACCGTGAAATATTAATACTTCAGAGTCCAATATAACTCACCGAGGTCGAAACGTTTGACGATAAATAAAATTTCAAATAAAGAAAAAAAGAAAAGAAAGGAAAAAATGTTCCAATGCAATTAGCCTGTAAAAAATGTATCCTTTGTCATGGAGTTTCACGGTGGAACGGTTTGTAGATTTAAACGATCGCTGTATCGTCGGTGTAATCGTTATGATTATAGAGGTGAGAAATTATTATAAAGGGAGATGGTAATGGATACAGTTGTGGAACATGTTGTCACAGCTGTGTCGTGGATAAAAAATGGCTCTCATTTGGAAGACAGTTGCCACTATACTTTGCTACCACCTTCGCATTCCACCCCCGTTACGAGTTTCGGAACTTTAACCATCTGTCGTAGAAACCATTCTCTCTATTACTGTAACGACACTTCAGACGTCTTTAGTCACGAATGCTCAAAATTCGAGAACCGCAGTAACTTTGAATACATTTAGTACTCGTCATTGTCTCTATGAGACACTTGGATTCTACGATTTTCTGTAATCCAACAAAGTATTTAAATAAGTATCAGATTAAATAAGTATGAAGCTTAAATAAGTATCAAAGAAGCGAATAGTATGAAGCAGTAAATTAGCTTAAATAATATTTGACGAAGCATTAAAAAGGTATCTCTAACGTTACGACGAGTTTCAACATTTTCGTGAATTAATTTCATTGCTTGGCTTTTGATTAAACGTAGTGTTCCGCGTTGAAAGAAGAAAGAAAGAACTTGAGACGGGAAACGTCCGGAAAATATATTACGCAAAAAAAGAAAAGCAGGAGCATGGTGAAGAAACGAATGGCAAAGGGAAGCTGAAATATACATAAAAAGAGAGGGGCAGAATTTCGCCAAGTTTGGCCATCCACTTTACAAGCAACCCCAGTCGTAGTTCTAACTTAATAACTCGTCGAGTGTATCCGAAGGTTTATCGACAGGCGTGCACATTTACGCGCAAGCCGAAACGGAAAAAGTCGCGACCCCTCGTCAATGTTGATTCGATTATACATTTTCTTCGCGAGTCACGCGGAGGACTAGATTCGCGACAAATTTCTTCATGCGCACGCTCCGCGAGCTTAATGATCTGATTAGAGATACAAGAGGGTTGCAGGGGCTGAGATATGAAGCCGATTTAAGCTTTCCGAGGGAGACGAGTCGAGGGCGAGTCTCCAACACGCCTGGCAACACCCTTTTCGTTTTCCCCCGCTCTTCTCTCTCCTTCTGCCTCTTTCGAAACTAACTTTCCAAACTAACTGCACGCTCCTTGGAGCAAGCGTCCGATTGTTTTCCATCGTAGCAGCCATCTGCAGGAACGCGTAAGGCTTTAATGAAGATTAATTGATAATTACTCGCTGCTACGCTCGACTATCCTTTTCAGAGCCGCGTTTTTTTATTAGAAAAATTACCACTGGAGAACGGTACGACTTTGTTGCGATTCTCTCGTCTTGATAACGAGTTCCTGAACTTATATTATGTGCCATGATGAAGTTGGATAAATAGTAGAACAATATATACAATGCATACCGCTCGTAGCGTTTCTTCGGGGATAAATTTTAAAGCAGATGAAACTTATCTAACTGCAATCAAGTCATAGGGTCAAAGTCAAATTTCAATTAGATGGTCACATTTGTGATACTTCTAATAATAGGAAGATTGCAAGGAGTTCGACGAAGATATTTTTAACCTTCGAATGTTTGAATCTCTGAATTTCAAAATTTTCCGACGTATAAACATGAATTTTCAGGAAACATACAACGAAAGATGAAAAGATACGCGAAACCTGTCCGATAGGCAACGTCTAAGAATGAACATTTCAAATGTTTTTATTCGGAATTTCACGTCCTAGAGAATTTAGATATCGAAAGTGTAAAAGTCGAAGCCTAAAACTTTTGAAGTACAAATTTTACAGCGAACGAAGAAGATGAAGAGATAATAATGCAGAGTAAAATGAATGAAAGAGCGCGATCAATGCTCAAGTTCGTAATTAAGTCTCCTTTGAGAAAGTCGATAAGCGGCTGATCGATTTCAATTGTTTTTCGCTTTGAAACGCCTGGAAGACATTTTTATTGTCCGTTTTTCCTCAGCATCGTTTCATAGATAGCTCGTTTGTGTACATACTGGATCGTGGAAAGAAACTCCGCGAATAAGCTGATTGTCCCGGCGAACTTGCTTGTTCAGACTCCTGGATTGTGTATATTCGAGGAGTTCGAGGATGTTAATCGGCTTAGAAGTCCGTTCGTTAAAGCTCCAAGTTTACTTTAACTCTTACCGTGCTTCCGAAACGATTATGAAAATGGCATTCGGTAAGATTGAAGTATCCGATCGGCCTTAAACCGTCTACCTTTATTAACGCGTTCGTTGGAAGGTGACAACGTCTTTATGCGTTCGCTATCTCATCCCGTTATCGTTCACGCTGCCCTGTTTTTACGCTCGTCTCATTTCCATCTCGTTTACTTGAGGCTTCATAGAATCGTTTCTGATACGAGATGAGTTACAGCATCAACGAAAGATTGTTGTGGTTTGTTGAAACAACATTTTATCTACTAAATTTTTATTCTGTGATTGCGTAAGTCTTTTAAAAAGTGAAATTTTATTTTTATTCTAAATTTTATTTTAAAATAACTGGATTAGAGAGGTTTTAGATCTAATGTAACATAATTTATTACAATTAGATGTTTCTGCAGTTATGGAAAATTTAATGATGCAAAAATGCACAGAATGCACATACTATGGAAAAATATGTAAAATATTCAAAGTAAAACCCTCGTTGTGATATATTATATAATATATACAAAATTTTAATTATATATAATAATTTACAAAGTACGTTCCACCTCTGTATTTCTGTAATTGTGTTTATATTGTAAAAATATAAATTTATATAAACATTTTCGAATCTTTGAGTCTTTGGATCTTTGTATAAATAATAATATCTATGTATTATTAAGTTAAATTTTTATTCTGAAGAGCAGTTTTTCTATACGTATAGCTCGTGAATATTAACGAACGTAGGGGCCTTATTCCTCTTCCGGGGATAACGTAATAATTTACGAGATCTGCAAGTAACCCCGTAACCTTCTTCATTAGAGTTTTACTTGGAAGTCGATTCCAGTTGTGAAACGGGGAGACTTTGCACGGTGATTCCCCGTAACTTATCAACTAGGGTGCCATTTCAGGCGTCAGACTTAAGAACAATGCTCCGCAAATAGTAATTATAAGTGCAAATAGAAGAGCGATTGTCAGCGAGCCCGTCATACGATGAATAATCAAGATTGCAGCCTTTACGGTTACCTTCACTTTGCATATCGTTCCTTTATGCTCTTCCTCCAACATTTCGTGGATTCGTTCGTCCTCGATTGTTTGGTCTGCAGGAAATTCAACTAGAACTTAACTATCGGAAGATTAAACGGTTCTGCTTTCAACTGGTATTAGAGTTCGAATTTAGAATGCAATTCTCAAGTAGAAACTTTTTAATCTAAAACTAAATTACATTTAGATTTGGAAATTTAGAAATTCAAAGATTCGAAGATTCAAAGATTAGAAATTCTCCTTACAAATTCTTTGCACTTTAAAGCTGCGGATAAATATAATTCTTATGCTTTCTTATATTTTTCTTGCTAATTAAAGTACGTCAGCAGCATCGCGAAAAACGCTTGTTCTTCCTTTTAATTAATTCCCAGAGCAAATTTCACGCTTTCTCCCGGCGTCAAAGCGTCGCCAACTTTTTATCAACTACGGTTGCATTCTCACGTGGGAAAACTGTTTGAGCCGCGATAAAGAGGCGAAGCGCGATACCGGAGACAATACGTGGAAGACGCATTGTCCCCAACAGTTTCCGGCCGTTCCAACAAGTGAGCGGAAGATGATTATCGTTTAATGAAAGTCCGGCTACACGCGGTTCCGCGTATAATTCGGCAAACAGTGTTCCTGCATCATTATAATCAAGTTTGCAAGGCAATAGCAGTAAATCACGAGGAACGGCTGGCCGGTGCCATGTGTTCCGGTTGCTGATAGAAACTCCGGATGCCTCGGCGACGATGTAACAGCCAGGAAGATGGAGTTCCGAAATTACCATAAAATTATGTTAACAATTTCTGAATCTTCCTGTTATGATTGCATGTGTTGCAGTTGCTGTTAGTATTATTTTATTATTATTTAATAATTATTTATTTACTATAATATTCTCTGAGCATTTTTGCATGAGTAGACTTGTAACAAATTTTTTTGGAAAGATTGTAACTCTAGAATGGTAAAAGTGACCAATTCATATTTATACGTATCAGTTGGATCTAGTATTTACCTAATATTCTTTCGATATTTTTATGCGAGTAGATTTATATGTTTTCTTTGTTTATATTAAAGTGGCAAAGATAATCTCACGAATTCGTGACTCTTTATAAGAATTTTCTAGATTTAATCTTTATGTACCGTTTTTTGTACTATATATAAATATATATATATATATATATATTTATATATATATTTATATTGTACTTATCTATATTCGTTAAATTGTTAATGATATACCACTTCATCAGAAGCACTTTTCATATTTTAGTAGCAGTATTAATTAACTAAGGTGCTTTGCGGACAGTTAAAAAATTGAAATGAATTTTTAATATAATATCGAGGGTCAGCGAAGTGAAGATGGATACATGCGTAAAAGTTAGAACTCTCAAAGTGTATATGGGGTGGAAAGTTCCTAAGGGCGGTCAATGTAGAGAGTGAAAGTTTCAAGGATGACAAATATGGCAGAGTTTAGAGACAAGAACTTTAAATTAACTTAACTGTCTAAGAACTTCATCGCTGACGTATTACATTCGAAACAAAATATTAGAACTGTAAGCACAATATATCGAAAAACCATATGAAAAATTACATATTGTGCAATAAATAAAAATACACATTAGAAATAAATACAAAATATAATAATACGTTTTTATTAGTTTTAATATTTGAATGTCGCTTTATGAATAAACCAGATAGATTCACTGTTAAGACAAACAATATCATAATACCTTCGACGTGTTAATGTTTCTCAATATTTTAGTATTACGACGAGCAATATCTTTTTAAATTAAAAAGGGATAGAAAAACGTCTGTTCAGCCCTAGAATGAAATTAAAGGAACAATTTTAGTAACTGCAGATCAGTTCACAACGCACTGAATTTGAGAACCAGAAGATATGATTTATATCGAATTCTACAGCCTGTAATCTTCATTTACAATAGTCTCATCTGGATCATTTCATATTAATTACGTTTCTATCCGTCGATTTCCATGTTACCCTCGCAAAGAACCGCCATAAACTCGTATTTCATTAAAATCTATCGCTGCAGAAAAAAAGAGCAGTACAGAACGATCGAGCAGCGTTCGGTCGCTGCACTTTGCGCAAAAAGGCGCATAAAATGCAGCAATCCGGAAAAAGGGTTGGTCTGCAGAGTGTAATCCGCCCCTGTGGCATTATTGTAGTCGTGTGCACGAGCGCTGGTAATTGCCAGCGATCCGTGCTTTGTCGAGGAATTGATCAAGAGGCGCTCGTGCGTTTCCGTTCCCTTCGTTTTATTTCATTCCGTTTCGTCCCGTTTTGTTCGACGAGATTCTTTCTCAACGACAGGCAACATCCTCGCGAAACCATTAATCTCGTTTCGTGAATTGGTCCGGGTCACGGGCATTTTTCAACCCGGAACAAGCATCCGTGGAAGACGTATTGTTACAAGACGCGATTGCCAAACCATTGCCGATCCTCGGACGATAAATTGGAAAATCGCGCGATTACTTTCGTTCGTATTACGTCTGGACGAGGAGGAAGCCGGTTACAGGAATATATTGACGACAAAATAAGATTTATTAGGAGAGCGGTCTTGTAGACATGTATGTAGCCAGACGTAGATTTTTCTCAGAGTAAAATAGGAGACATACTATACACATTGTTCAAAATTGCTTGGATATTCGCCTGTTTCTGGTCTGGATGTAATTCCATTGCGAAAATGCAGACGAAAAGACAAATCATGATCTTTCTTTTTATTTTTATTCCGATGTATATTACAAAGAATGTTTATATTTATAAATTATATGGATGATTCTAGACATTAAGATAATGAGGAAAGTTCATGTATATAAATGTCGAATGTGCATGGCACTTATTTTTCAAGTTCGAGGAAGTTGAATGTTGCGCTAGGGTCGCCTGTAAATATGCAATCCACTTTACATCAGTGCGTGCATTTGGTCGAACATCAATGGAACGTTCAGTACTAATATTAATAGTATTGAATATAAGTATCAAACGTTATGGAGCACTTTTGTTGTTTGAAAGATTCTATATCCTCATATCGTTTATGTGTTTAAAGTATCGTTCGGATAAAAATATTGAGATATTTACGAGCGATAGCATAGGGCCGATAAAACAGAACATAATGTATTTGGAATTCGATGTTTAATATTTCAAGTAGCGCATAAGAATCTTCGATACTGCACCATTTCTACGATTAAACGACTATTAAATTCGTAAACTACTCAATTTTAATCAAGGATGCTCGAACATATTCCTCAATTTGTATCCTATCTACTCGCGTTTGCGATATTACCTACTACTCGAATTACTTGCAAACACTTTACGTAATTTTCACGACTATATTAATGATAGAAGAATAGAGTAAAGATAGACTACAATGCAAATGAGAGTAGACTGTAAATTGCAGTTCGTTGAAACCAAAACTGAAAATAAAACCAAATCCTTAGTCTCAACAACGGACTAAAACAATACCTAGGGTGTACATGGTATTGTTCTCTGGAAACACCCTGCCAAATAAACCAAGGGAGCTCATTATATACAGAAGTTCCGTTACTAGTTCAACTATCACCCTCTCTTACAACATAATCCTCGCCAAATACCGTATTTCGGTACTACAGCTGCACCATGTGCAGATGTATTGCTTTTAAACGCTTATCTACGATAAAATCGTTATAATGCAACATCAGTCTCAATGGGTTAAAGCAGTGTTGCTCGTGCTAAGCTCCGAGGCTTTGGACGCTATTATATTTCAGTTATTACTGTACACAAGCATCGACTGCTACTGTGTTACCTTTAGAAATATATTAATAACATCGCGTTTCATGATGGCTAACAAAATTTGAAGTTACTTTTCCCCAACTAAATATCCTAAGCAAATTCTCAGTCTACAAATTTTTTATTAACCTACTTTTAGGACGACATAGGGTGTGATAGGTATAGAATAAAAAATACGTTACTTTCACGTAACTGAATATTCTAAGAAAATTTTTATTTTCCAAATTTTTCATTCTCCTAAGTTTAATTTGATACAAAACGTGTCAGGTATAAAATGAAAAATAAATGTATTTTTTAAAAGAAATAATGACTTTTACGTAATTGAATATTTTAAAAAAATTCTTATCCCTTACATTCTGCATTCTTAATTCTCATCTATCGTAGGATATGCTATGCAATAAAAACACGGCAGAAGGTTGGAAACAGCAACGTGTTGAAAGGTCTTTATTAACGAGGAAAAAGGAGGGGAGAAACGAGCACTATCGTTGCAGTCATATTGTAAGCGTTATAGTTTCCGCGGATAATAATGGCGCGAGTACACAAAGGTGGCTCTGACACCCCGATTCAATACTACATTCATGAATACCTGTTTGTCTTAGCCGCCGTCTGCGTTTGCATAGCTCACGTGTACGTGAACGTGCATGCTCCGTACTATCGCTCACGTGCGATCTAACGTGTAAACAATAATTACTCTCAGCTGCTCGAGACGCATCGTCGACGAGGATTTTTCCATTTTAGAAGGGGTAGAAATGTTCGTCGAAGTATAATCGCGTGTCGCCTATTGATGACAGATGAAACGCGAAAGGGAGCGTAATCGAACCGTTTCTGCAAATTAGTCACACGCTTTACAAACTTGAAATGCAAGAAAATGCTTTTAGTAGCGCAGAAAAAGGGGTTGATGTTGGTTTGCGAGAAAGAGATTTAGCTTTTTTGTTTGGAAAAACGCGTAAGGTTGGTAGAATCGAATCGTTTCCGTACACTTTGTGAACTTGGAATGCAAGAAAATATTTTTGGCTATGAGAAAAAGGAGCTGATCGTGGTTTGCAGGGCATTTACATAGTTTTTCAAAAGGGAGAAGAAAGATAAATGAAATTTGTAAGGAAAAAGAAGAGTTTAAGGGCTGCTCTTAAATATCTTTTTCTGTTGAGAAAGCTTGAAGCGCTTGTGTCGTTGCTTTGAAAGCTCATGCATAGAATATTTGTAACCATAGAAGAATCTCATTTAAATTAAAAAATTTTAATTTAAATCTACACGCGATAATTTGAATTCTTTGGGATGTGTAATTCAAAAGACTAGCTTACAAGGTAATAAATAGCAAACAATATTATTCCAGACCATGAAAGATCTTATGTAATTGTTCTGGAAGATCACAGATATGGAACTAGGTTCCCATTTGTCGGATTAAACGGGTATAGTAGTCTGTCTTTGCCAAATGTCCCTATTACATCATCCTGGGGGATGTTCACTATCCAATCTGTGTTTTTCTCTATCTAGCTTTTCTTACAAGTTACATTTCCGGGCGAATCAATCTCTCGCAATATCGAAAGCAGTTCGCATTCCATAGCTTTATCTCGCTCCTTAATTTCTCTACTATTGCTTCAATATGATGTATTATGTTTGAAAGGAAATAATAAAAGACAAGGAAGCCGCGAATACTCTAAAACAGCGGAGGCCGTTCGTTTCCTCAGAGCCTTAGAAGTGCATAATTTATTTATGAATCGCAGAAACTAACTGAAATATAGGGTAAAGCGTCTCGCAATGCATTTATACGGATTGCACAGCGGCGACGTGCCTTTAGCAGCGAAGACAAACGCGGTTTCTGGGCCGAGGGTGATTGTGAACCTTTTTCATAAGGCGACGGTAAAGTTTGATAACAAAGAAGATTGGATGGTGAACAGTGACACGATAATGGCTGGTTTATTATACGAGACCGCGCTTTCGTCTAACACGCACCGGGCTCCGGAGTAAGTGTCTGCTCGGGGGTTGAAAAAGAATCGTTTCGTCTGTTCGGAGCATGAAATTCGCCTGAAAATGTTACGACCGTAATTTCTCCATGATCTTCGTTTTTATCATATAAGGAAGATTTTTATTTCAATAGCAGGAATATTTTAAATAAGAAAGAATGTTATATATTTTTTATCGAACTAATTTGACGTTTATTCTAAAAAAATTCTATTTTCAAATACAGTTTATGTATCTGGTTTTTATCTACGTTTTCTATTTAAATAAGAAGAACACTTTAGACATGTACAATTATGTTATATATTTCTTATCAAATTAATTTGACGCTTATTCTAAAGAGTTCTAACTTTGGAATACGATTAATGTATCTAGTTTTTGACAATGGATTAGATAAGAGGGAAGGTAGATATATAAGGAGCAATATAAGTGTAAGAAATGTAAAGCCGAAAGTTCGTCCAAAGCCAAAAGGCACGGACTATAAAAGATAATAATAATAATAAGTATCTAGTTTTTGGTCTTTGTTTTTCATTTCAATAACAAGAATATTTTAGATAGGAAAATATTACGCTATCTTTTTCGATAAATTCATCCAATGTTTATTGTAAAGAACTTCCACCGAAAATTTGGAATACAGTTTATCTATCTTTCGATCTCCTCTTGTCAGTGTCAAGATACGAACATCAAAACGTCCATGATGGTGTATGGGAATTGATTGTTTATCTTCACAGTGGCGTAGCTTCGTTGAAGGGTGATAACGATCGAGCGAAAGTCTCGCGATTATTTTCCCACAGAGACCTACTTTTATCGGGTCGAAACGGATCGCGTGCCATTCCTGCGATCCTATTATGAGAAGCGAAATCTACCCCAATTTTCAATCTACCGAACATTCGATTATCCCCGCTTATGACAGCTTTGATCAAATACAACCGATAGCCACGAAAATTGACTGTGTTCCACCAGAATTACTATTAACAATGCCCCCGACGAATTCATTCTTCTGTGTACTGATAGCTGTGTTCAAATTTACATAGAAATACGCTCACCCTATATACACACGTGTCTATATACTTTATTAATGCTTTCAAGGGAGTTGAAAAAAAACACGTACATATATCGCAGTTACAAAAATTATATTCGAATGATAATTTCCTTTTTTTTTACGATCGTATCGATATTCCATAGCATGATCCATATCTACAATCAGTTATATTTACAAATATTGTCGCCTCGAACTTATCAACATTCACAACGTATAAACCTTGACTGAGGTTTTCCAAATAAAAACAAAAAATGCTTAATCAGCCATCGATCTATAAAAAATTGGTCCTCGAAATACTCTAATACAAAATCTATGAAAACTAAAATCAAAATTATAAATATATTAATAGTACTATAATATTCAAATAATAATAATGTATACTACCTCCAAACACGATATCGATATTGAACAGATGAAATTCATTCTGAAACTGATCAGAAGCCCGAATACATTGCACCGTGAATGCTAATAATATATTCCCGATGACCGCGATACGATATTCCTTTATACGCTGGTTCTTGTCACGGGAGCAGAATTAATTTATTAACACTTTACCGACCGCTAGCGGTTCAACAGCATACGCACGTCCGACCAACAGCTCAGGCGCAGATTCTCCCTGGCGCCGGCTCTGTTTCGGTTTAGACTCTCCAATACCATTCTTTTCGTTGATCGCGAACAGTAAGTTTTTCAAATTGGTATAAAACTGTGGGAGCTAATAAAGCAACGCAACTGACGCAACTGAGCAAGGTATCTTAATACTAAATAACAAATTACTGCTCAAATAATGAGGAAGATTGTCGACGACAAAAGCCGATAAATAGGCTATCGGTCGGTAAAGTGTTAATAACGAAAGCGTTTGACGCGCGCGTCTTTACCCACCATTCTGCCATCGCTATTCTGTAGGTACGTTTAACCGGCGATGATCGTTTCGAGGCGCGATCGTGCTCAGCCGTGGATGCATTTACGACAAAAGTAGTCGGTGGATGGGAGGTGGTGGCTATAAAACGCGTAATAAACGGTGCTCCGTGTATCTGGCTAACACAATGCGACGGTAACCGTGCTTAACAGGCACTCGTAAACCTGTATTCGGTGAAATAAATTGAACGGCGCCGTCATACGGCGAAACATCCCGATCCCGTGCTACGCAATAACGTCGAACGTGTCCTGGAACAATAGCGAATGGAACGCGGCGTTCCCGAGGCCACGATTATATCTTCTATCGATCGTTAGACTTATTTCCAGCCTCGGTTGATCGCGTGCTGAAAACAGTTCTGGTTGATCTGCTTCGCGATCGACACCTATGACTGAAAATGTTTGGCGAATTGGGTGCCTGACCCTCTTGGTACAATATAGTCGGAAGTGTGAATATTTTTGATGTCAGAGAGAAGCAATTTTTTATTTACAGGAGAAAACGTATGCGTGTGAACATTTAGCTCGTAATTGCTATTTATTTAGATTGGTATATTGGTATATAATTAGATAGACAAATTGTTCAGGAGTTTGCAAAAGATGATAACATGGACTGGTGGACGTTAAGTTGTAGATTGATCAATGACATAGTACCTCATGACCCACACATTCCAAATCACCACGAGAATAAAAATTCCTAAAGATTCATAGGTCCTACCAATTACGGGTTAAATACTTTGCACGGTCAATTATGGAGCAACGCACAACGTGTGAAAATACAAGTCGAAATATACAGAGTATTCCGCGTAAAGTATTACAAGCTAGCTTTTTTTTTACATTTTAATGATACAAGAGGACTAATTATTCGAGGAACAATTCTTTTGAAATGTAATGCCATATTAACTTCCCTTTGTTAAGATATTTCTTACAGAACTAAAGAACATTTGCTTGAAGCGTTTTTCTTTAATTTGCCTAATTAAAGAGGTCTAACGAAAGGAAACTCTGTGAAGGGACTATCCAAGACGTCAGAGAGTAATTGAAATAGACCTATTGTGAGATGAAATTCATTCCATTAGGTGTTCAAAATGACGACCATTCGTTTCTAAACATTTGGTTGTTCTTTTCATGATATCGTTCTGTACATCGGACAACATTGTTGCAGGTACGGATTTACAGAATTTCCGTAACACTTTACGCGGACAACCCTGTATAATGGGAAGAAGAATTCAATAATAAATAAACTTTTCTATGTATCCGACGTAGAACAATAAATAGATAATACGAATTAGGTGATGTGAAAGATTTGCAGGAAAACGATTAGAAATCACTTGATATCTGACATCGGCAAGGATTTATGGCGCCAGAGCAATTTTCGGAGGGAATTTGGCGACGCGTGAATATCGTAACATTTTGCAGAGACCCGAAATGTGCGGCATGCGTCGTACTTTACGGTATAATTACAAGGAAGGCTCGTAATTACCCGGAAAAATGAAAAATGTCGGCAGGAAATGGCGGCTAATTCGAGGTTAATGGGCGCGGCGCGGCCGCACACAGGCCGGCCATAATTTCGCGGCAATTTTCGATCGTTACCATCGAGATTGCCATTTCCACGTGGACTTTGGAATTGAATAATTTTCACCTATCATTTCCGTGTTCTCTGGCGACGCGCAAATTTCGCTGGCTAATTCGGCCTCTCCGAGCCGGCGACGGAAATCGTTCGGCCGCCTTCTGCCGAGTAGATGGGAATTCCGGTCTGTAATTTGCGCGACGAACTTTCGATTTTCAGCAGGTATCGCGCGAACGCGTTCCAGTACGCTTTACGGCTGCAATAGACCGCGCTTTACGATGTAACCATCCCATTCCCGATCGTTTGCATCGCAAATACGGCGAAATTGCCACGTTTCATAGGGACAAGCCAGCTCAAGAGTTTCGTTTTACTATGCACTCGCTGTAGTATATAAAATGCACGAAATAAAACATGTTTTGAATTCCGATTGCATTTAAATTACCGTTGAAAAGCTTCCTTCGGGGATTTCGTCGTACGTTCTCTTTGGAATCGATGAGACATTTTCGGAATCTATCCATCGAAGAGAAAAAAACGAAATTATGTCGCGATGCAAACTTCCTTCGCGATTACACTTGTTTCATATAGATTTTAATCTCCATTAATTCGTATTATTTTTTACTATATTTATCGTTATTAGTAGATTACGAATAATTACTTAATACTTAATAATACATAATTACTTCATTTTTGGCAAGAAATAAACTAATGGAAGTAAGTTATTAGTTTCTTGAGAACTGAACATTATTCGTGTATTTTTGCGATGAAATTGAAATCTTGACGAAAGACGAAGCCGGTCGGTGTAACTGCCGAGAAATGCAAATCAAAAAACAGAACCAAAAGCTTTCCGTATATCTCAAGGAACCAAATTCGCCGATTTAATCGCCATTCACGAGAAACTACCAGCGTCTCGAAGGAAGATCGATTGACGATCGTGACGCAACTCGTTCATTGTCCTCTTGGGTCGAAAGAGACGAGACGTGCAACGAACTCTCGTTCGACGTCACTTTGAAATCACGAGCAAACATTGCACCCTGCCAGGCCAGCGGAAATTACCTAACAGCCTGTTAAGCGCGTTTGTTCGTGGCTAGTCGCTTGGCTGGCAGACGCGGAACCGCTCGAAATTTCGTGATTTCGCGCTCGAAGCGAGGACACTCGTGTATTTCCCGTACGATCGGACAGGCAAACAGTCTCGCGATAGAGGCTCTCCTCTGTGAAAATTAAAAATTCCATCCTCGTACGGGCCGAGCGGTGTTTTACGAGCGGAGTCGCGCGTTATTTTTGCGCCGGCAGACACGAAATTCAATTTTCCATCCAACCTTTACCGCTGGACACGTAACCGTGAGCGTTCTCCGCGTCCGAGAGGGCCCATTAACAGCGCTGAGGAGCAATGCCTGCTAAATAGGCGCACTGAAAGGGTGCTGCTTTGGGAACAGAAGGGGATGAAGAGAGGAAAAGGGTGCCGGAGGAGCGCGAAGAGTGATATGCGAAAAAAACGAGGGAGAAGGAGATTCATGAAATGAGAATCGAAGAGGAAGGTGAAAGGTGAGGAAGAGGTGTAGAATTAGATTGTGTTGAAGGGAGGACAAATGGAGAGGTTGGAAAAATAGCGAGTAAAAGATAAGAAGAAGTGGGATCATTTTTTGTAAATCTTTGCGTTAAACCAGCGAATAAAATCAGAAATAAAGAACTCGTAGAGAAGGCTGGAAGGATAGAAAAAGGGAATAGAATTAGGTTGTGGAGAAAGACAGAATATGTAACGAGGATCTGGAA
The DNA here is from genome assembly GCF_014825855.1 of Bombus pyrosoma. NCBI lineage: Eukaryota > Metazoa > Arthropoda > Insecta > Hymenoptera > Apidae > Bombus > Bombus pyrosoma. Next base: position 2,734,136 of record NC_057781.1, read on the forward strand.
GAAAAATTGAATGAAAAAAAAAGAAGGATGGATGGATCATTTTTGTAAATGCTTCTCATATCATCAAATAAAAGAATAATAGGAATGAAAAAGTAAGACATAATGTGTTACGATCGTCCGCGGAGAGACGCGATCGCGAGGGAAACGCGTCAGCGAGAGGCGTAAATTCTCGCTACGATTCTAATAATCGACGCCGCGAATCAGTCGTTCACCTGTTTCGATTAGGATAACAGACGTAGTTCAAATGATTGTGGCACTGAATTAACGAGGGTAATTATAAACTTGTATATTTAACAATATTTAAAATTATAATGAACACGTCACAAATGATTTAACGATGATATAATTAGTTTGTTACTGTAATTCGATCCGACTTTATGATATTTGTTGATGTATTCGTTTGACTAAGCGACCTTGATTTTATTCTTCTGAACCTCTCGATGCATTCGGTTTGAATCCTCATTTGCCACTGACTGTCCTTCGATTTTGTCCTTTGTCTTTTCTGGGAGACGACCCCCACCACACTCGGGTCTCGCAACCGTTCGCGCCTATGATCACGTATGCCATCGTTTTTGTGTAGATAAAATAAGGGACCGAAGGCGAATCGATGTTTCTAGAACTCGCTGCTTGACGACAACTATGCGTTTATCGCTACTTTGTGTGTATCTCGACGGTCATGTAAGACGATCCGTCCGCGACACTGCAGCACCAAGGGAGACGGTTAGGAACACGGTCTATAGTGAGCCTCGGGGCGTAACATAATGTATTATAATTTATTATTGTGTTATATGACAATTGTAACAGAAAGAGGGGAAATAATATCTGTGAAGTAAAGGGTAAGATACAGTGAGTGATCTGTTATTAAAGACGACTCTACCTTGTTGAGTAAATAAATTAAAAATAGGTATATTTAAAAAAGGGAGAAATAGGAAAGGAAATCCTCAAAGATGAATCAATACGGGATGAGAAGAGGAGAAAGTCTTCGGGGTATAACGAAGTGGTAAAAAGAAGTAGTTCAGTGCAAAAAAAGGACAAAGCATAAATAGGAATCAAAGGGCAGAGAACAAGGAAGTTAAAAACCATGAAGGAATAAAACGAGAAGAGTGAAGAACCGAGCAAAACAAAAGTGGAGGAAGAACAGTTAAAGCGACGAACAATTCAAAGGACAGACAGAGCAGCATGAAACAAAGAGAGGCGGAGGCGACTGAAGAGCCGCGTAGACGAGAAGAAAAACGAGCACGAGGAAAAAAGGAGCGGAAGCGTCGCGCGGATAAAAGCGAAAGAGAAAGAGAACGAGAGACTTAACGAACGAGCAAGAAGGAAAGTCGCTCGTGACGGTTGCATTTGAAGCTGGAGATTCGCAGCTGTTGCAGGCTGCGTTATTTTGCGAATTTGTTTCGGCTGACGCTTAAAGAATTAAGCGGAAGTTTACGAATTATTAATGTTACGAGTTATTAAATTAACTAGATGATAAATATAATACATATAGTTTGAATTTTATTAAACACAGAGATAGATGTTACACATGTGGGTAATTCTGCTTCACCGGATACATGAAGTTAATCGATAATATACATATAAAGATCTTTTATAATCAAAATTAATTGAAGTTCCATAAAATGTCAATAATATAACCAATGCTGCGGCAGCCAAGAGTTTTGAAGTATGCAACAAGTAAAACATGTTCAGTTTCAGAATAGGGCAATTGTAGCTTTTAATTGATTCCGAAGATAATTAAAAGATTTCTTGAGTAGAATTTCTGGCAAAGTACACACAAAAATTTCTACTTCACCGGTATTCGATTATATGTACTTAGATGATTTCATTTTGATTTCATTTTCCAAAGTACATGTAAAAGACTCAAATATACTAGATCTAGTCCTTTTAATATCTACTGTATTTTAACATCAAATGAAAGAATATTCTCGTTTGTAAAGTAAAAGTTTCGGTTTCAGTGATTAATCGAGATATTCGGCCACAGGGTGCAGAACGTGCAAATGCGTTAGAATGAAGATCGAAACGTGCACATTGCACACGGCTCTTCCACCCCTTTGGCGGGGCACAGCGCGTGATGACGTTTCGTGCAGACCGTTCATAAATTGCGACCGTGCACACGGTTCGCGTACTTACGCGAGAAATTGCGGGAATTAATTATCGTTGATTCACGCGTCGCAACGGCTCTCTCCTCTTTCCGAGTCACCACTCTGTACGCGTGTACCATTTATTATCTCTAATTCGCGTTTTTACTAGAGGAATCAGAATATGCTGGAAAAATCAGAGAAGCGGAAGGTGGAAAAAACGGAGTTGATATTTGAATTTATCACTTGTTTACTGGCTGGCTAGCTATGCAAATTAATTTTCGTTTTATTTTTGCAAAGGATAATATGTATATCGATAGGACTATCTTCTCTCACATAATAATCGTAAAAGCAAGGTACATGAAACTGTATTATTAACTGAAATTGTTATAAGCTGAATTATGTAGTATCGCGTGACGAAGGAAGGGAACATACAGAGGATGTACCGAGACCAGATCCATCGCATAATTAAATTAATAACTTACAAGTCATCAGTATTAATAAATACACTTGCGTACCAATAATAACTTCGGTAATAAAACAAATGAAATTTTGCAAGTAGTTTGGTTATTCTATCTGATGAGAAATTATCAAAAGAAGATAAAAGAAAGGGACAGAGAAATCCAAAGACAAGTGTAATATAAGGCAACATAAAAAATGCAAGGTATAATGTAAGTTACAAATAGATAAGAATAAATGTACAGACAGAGTTTTTCAAAAGCGCTGGGGATGAAAATAGTCAAATACTAATAACGAAGGCTAAATGTGGTAATATAGAAACATAGGATAGATAATACGAAAAGAAGAAGAGGAAAGGAAGTGCGAGATTTGCCATGAAGGACGAAGCATGCTGGAGCATATGCTGAGGGAAATGCAAAGAACTGGTAAGGGGGAACTTGAGAAGGACATAGTCAATGGTAGAGAAAGAGAAGAGGCAACAAAATGGTTCAGCGAAGTGGTGAAAAGATAGAAAGACGAAGATGAATGGAGAGAGAGAGAGAGAGAGAGAGAGAGAGAGAGAGGGAGAGAGAGCAGAATTGAGAAATTAGCCCAAGTAAGTAAAATCATAAGCATATGTATACATATAGTCATTCGATATAGTCGTTAATTGACATTGTAAAGAGATTGTGAACGAAATCATTTTCAATTTTGATAAATTATTGTGTCAAATTTCTGTCGCTCGTATATCAACCATAAAATGCCTTTTCCTTCGACATTCGTGCAAACAAAAATTTCCTTTTCCTATTTTATATTATCTTCGAACGAGGATTCAATTTAGTTTTTGCGTTTGTACGAATGAGTTACACAGCAAAGCGGCACGTAACCGATTACAGCGGCACAAAACAAAACCATAAAACGATCCTCGTCGTCTGTTGTTGCTCGGTTTTGATTATCGCCACGCGATCCCCGCCGGGTAATTACGCTCATTAATTAATCATGAGTTAAATAATAAATTAACCGGGCATACGTTTGCGAATTAACTGACCATTGCGGCAAATAAACGCGCTGACAAGTTAAATACAAATTAATACGTCCGACCACTGTTAATTATTAATACCGGTCGAATAAGTTCCTGATATTCGAAGCACGCGGATAATTCGATACCATCAGAATTTCAATCGATTTGCGCGACGGACCGCAATGAATAAGTAATAGGATTTTTTTTGCAAATGTGAAAGTATTAATTATGCGGAACTAAAGGGTTCATGGCGAACTTAATTGATAACGTCATGTTTAAATTAGTATTAACGTTAATCAAGAGTGTATTTTTCCTCAATTATATCGCTGTTTATATATCTGCTATTGTATGAAATGTGTTCGATACATTTTTTATTATTTTATATATTTCCCTTCTAAAATAAAAATGGTAAACGCTGCAGTGTCATAACTTTCAAAATTAGTTTTTATTGTTGCTTATTATTGCTTATTATTATTAGTTTCTATTATTTACTTCTATCATATATTATACTATTATACTCTTATATTATTCGATACAAATATCTGGTACACTATTTCAATTCTTTAACCCTTCAAAGTCCACCTCCGTAATATTACGATCGATAAAACACGTTATACGTATCACGTAAAGCGTTTCGTTCTCACGCATTTTCCTAAAATTCAGTAAGCCCTTATTAAAGGCTTAATAATACTTTTATTTATTTTCATAGTTAGAAAATTATATTATATAGATATATTATCGCAGAATTAAGAGAAAGGTAAATAGTCGATTCTTTCGCCATTTCTTTTTTTACGTGAAAGCTAAAAAATTTTCGGTCGTATACATAACCCTTGTCACGACCAGTGTCGATGAAACGAAAGATTTCCAGAAAGGGTCGAAGGGATCAATTCTCCGACGCTGTGAATTCTTGCCAGGAACCGTTCCAGGAAGGAGGGGCATGCCAACTCACGCACCGCGTAACACGCAAGCAGAATGCGTGTACATTGGCCGGACATTTTTGTTCTCGAGGATATAACGCGACATGATGCATTACAACCGGCCGGATATACCGGCTGACGGTTTTCTGTCCTGAATGAATAATCACATCGGTTAACGCGACACGTTCGCCCATCTCTGCGGCTGGAATTCTCTTCGTGTTCAAATCAGCATGCTTCGACTTTTCATTAGCGTAAAGAATATCTTGTCGAGGTTCCTTCTTCTTCTTCATCTGCTCGTTCCGCTATCCTTGAAATGATCTGGTTTCGATCGATCAATACCATTGTACAATCGTTCAATATAGTTTGACAGACATTTTTTATTGCATTATTTATGTCAAATAATGTTTCTCGAGAAGCATAATGTTGATTTTTATTACATGAAATACTTTGCAAATTCTTCTTGAAAAATATGATAATAGATATACATAATGATAATTGAGGTACATTAAACGTCAAATAATCAATCAAATTTTTCTCAAAGGAAGATATATCCCTTTGATATCTTCTTCCCAAATTTTAGAGAAAATTTTGAGCATCTTGGAGGATTTGGGAGTTTATTCATAAAAAGTGCGTAGAATTGTAAGGATTACACAAGTGGCACAATTTAAATATATCGATTATTTGCATGGATGAAGATCAATTATGTAGAGATTACTTATATTTTGATAATATCTACTGAAATATAATGTTCATTTCAAGTCACATAGACTCGACGAGAATAACAGGGTCGAAATATAATATCAAATAGTTACAGATAATGCGACGTAAAAATGCAACGTAGGTAAATGCATCGAATAATTCTTTCGATCGTATGATAATCCATTAAAGAAACAGTTCAACAGATAATTTAGTCAATCTGGACAGGGTGCTCGAGCTTTTTACAAGATGAATTTAACGTTAAGATACGTTGAACAGAAAAAAAATACCTATGAAATTACAGGGCACGTAGATCGAGTGGTTCATCGCCGCGAAAAGCAAACGGTAGACTGTAATTTAGTTTAAAGAGGTAATAAAACAGCATAGATTTATCGAACATGACGTCCTATCGGGATGTTCGGATGAATTGAGATTCGGAACAGCGGAGGGGCGATGAGACCAAAGGGTGGCGTCGTTATTGCTGTCTGTAGACTGTCATTTCCGTCGGTAGCATGGCTGATATAGTCGTGTCGTAGGGATGTTATCGACTTTTCAGCAGATACCAGACACGATTGATCGCGATAGATCTTCCACTTTGCAATTTCTATGACTTTACAGCGGCTCACGAAAGTATCTGAGCAGTTACGGTAGGAAACTTTTCTATATAAATATATTGTGCGTGATATACAAAATAATTTGAAATTTCACTAACACTGTAACAAAATATGACTGTCACGATTATATTGATTGAATTTGAAACCAATTTGAAAATGTATATAGAAGTTATAAGATATTTATTGCGAACATACATTTAACAACAAATTAGTATAATTGTGAATAGTCTTTTTAAACATACAACGAGTGTCAAGTATAGTCCCATTGAATAATGAATAGTAACGACTATTTAAATCAATATCTTTGTAGCTTCGATGTTTATTTACAGATTTGTTTCAAATTTTACCAATGTAATAATGATAGTCAAGTTCCACTTTATAGATCAAGTAAAAAATTTCCTACAAATATTCGAATACTTTATGACGGTCTGTATGTGATTTTATATTAAATAGGGCTTGAAAATTACCGTGTTTATTTTTTATCTTTTTTCTTTTGTTATATTATAGGTGGTAAGATTATTTGTCTGATATTGTCGATAATTTTGGGATCTCAAGATCTAAAGGAAGTTTAGACATCTGGCATTCATAAAGACCTAAGACTTACTAGGATCTTAGGAACGTTGAATATTTCAGAGTCTCCATGGACCTCGTACTCTGAAACCCTGCTAGATTCTCAAGATTTTCAGAAATTTCTAATATCTCCGGAAACCTTGAAACCCACGAGACTTCTAAGGCCTCAGGATTTCAGGGATCTAGAAATCTTTCAAACTACCTAATGGTCTCGAGACCCTTGAAATGCTACGAATCACTCTGTCGCCGTAATACTTTCTGAAACCTTTACATTTTACATATGTATATCTTGCTGAGCCGTATCATCCATTTTCAAGAACCTACAGTCATCGGACTCGGATATCTATTATCCAAATTCTGTACATCTGTATCCGTTGGAAACGTAAACCGGTTTATGTACTGAGACGAAACTTTTGTTCCATTTTGCAAGAGAATGATTAGGTTCCGGAGTATGTTTCTTACGGCACCTTTTCTGCACTATTTCGAATATCAGCAGGATATTCGTATCGCACATCTCTGCTTTCTCAATGATCGATCTACTCTAAAGTCTTCTGCTCTGACGTTTTTTATATGATGAAATAAAAAGTTTGAAGTTTCCAAGTCAAGGACAGATCTCCACCGATTGAAAAGATTCATACATAAACAGATCGTATACAGGAATATTTAATTAAATTGATTCCTGCTTATTGTTCCATTGTCTTGGTATCTAAAATCGATCCTGTAAGCAGCGCCTACATCTTTTATTTGCAGCCTCTGTACGACCCAAACTTTCTCTCGTATTTGAATCTTTTCCCGCATTCGATTAACAAAATCAAACGCAACGCGAACAAAGTACGTAAGTTCGACGCAAGTCTACAAGAACGCGATGTATATCCTCGGGGAAGGATTCGGTCTGTGAGATTCCCATGCAATTTCAAGTTCGCTTCACACTGTTCTCCAAGTTCACAACTGCATTTTAATGAGACGCGTCTCTATTACGCATCTTGGTCTATATATATCTATATATTGATATCTATATATCATTTCATGTTTGTTAAGCGTTTCGCTGATTCCATGGTCCTTTGCCGAATTTGTAGATATTGTTGCGTCGTGAAGTTTCTAGTAGCTGGTTGCAGGGCTGTCATACTCGAGGCATATGCTTCGCACTTGAATCAGGCGACGTGCCATTCGTGCGAGACGAGCAATTTTCGTGAATATTCTTGCGCAGACGAACTTCGTATACATTTATACTACTGATGTTGTCTCGATGAGAGAATGGACATTACTTTACATTCTCTATTCAATTTTCCTTTTTATAAAGATAAAACTCAACAAATCAAAAAAATCAAACAAATTTTTAACTTATTTATAAATCCCTGTTTGCTTGATTTCTGAATTTCATTGGATAAAGAAAATATTGATTTGATGCTTAATTGTTTCAAAATTTTGGAGAGTCATTAAAATTGACGACCATTGATCATCAAAGTCGTTTCAGAGTCATAAGGTGTTACAAAAGTCATTTCACTGGCAGTCAGGATCGTTACATGATTACACAGATTTATATCGAGGTCGTGTCATTGCTAGTTAAAGTCATATGAAAGTTACAGCACTGGGCACTGAAGCCTTACTATTACTATTCAAGGTCATTCAGAGACCTCCAAAAGTCATCGAAATCGTATTATTGACATCTAAGGTCACTTGAAAAGCACATATAATTTTATGCTTTATTTGTAAAAATATATACGGACATTTATTAGCGAAGCTTATTCCAGTAATGCATTCTCAAAGTACAGAGTTTAAGAATCGCGAAATTTTCCAGGGTCCAATGGATTACATTGTGAAGAAGTATTAAAAATGGCACGAGCTTACCAGCGATCCAATCGACATAACGTTATTGTCCGGCAAGGGGCCAAGAAGTTCCTTAATAAAATTCAAACTTCCACGATATAATGCGTAACCGTCCCGATTTTCGGAGGCTATTGGCGACGGGAAATACGATACCGGTGCCAAATGGGGTTGGCGATAAAAATTCGTTTCGCCGGCTGGGAATAGCATCGCGTAGAAATCGTAAGGAGACGTGCTTACATGCCAAAAGACGGGAAAACGCGAAATACGCTCTTATCGATGGAATTTCATCTGGACGTTTCTGACTGAATCCATTCCTCAACTTCTGTGCCTATATTCAAAATGTTTTTATGTATGCCAGCTCGCGAAACCAACATTTTCCCCTAAAGTGAAATCTTTCTTCGTATCTATGGTCACGAGAATCGTTACGAATTTCCTCAGATCGTAAGAGCAGAAGATTGTAAAGCCCCTTCGATCTATTTGATCAAAGATCAGCGAATCAGAATTAGAACAAGTAAGATTTTTAGAACATACAAATATTCAAATCGCGATATCTATGGTTATCGCGAATGATAACTGTAATTTTCTGGTTTCTCTTCTTCGAAGCTCCTCTTCTTTGTTTTTCGACGAGAATATGTCTATTCAAGTTTCACTAGGTTTTACCTTTTAGTGTTAAGTATAAATACACTACTGGTTTAAAGCTTGGAAAATACTACCTGCACGTTTCATTAAATCCAAGAATTTTACGGGAAATCTGTTATCTTAGAAATTTTATTCAAACACCTATTGCGATAAACGAGATTATTATCCACGTCTACGATATTAATTTCGAATTAATAGCAAAAGCAGCTGGAGAGAATCTTGCACAATTGAATTAATATCAACGCTTTTTCATCCTTATAGATGCGATTTTCCTCGATGACACGTTCCCTGCGCAGTTATCACATCTTTCTAGCATTAGCATAGCCGTAATCCACTCGCAGCTGGGATGACGCGCAAAGGGCATTAAGAAGTCGTGGTGCATCTGCATCTGTGCAACCGGAATAGCGTGAGAAGCGCATCGACGCTTTTGTTGCGAGCACGCACGATGCTTTGTTGTCTCGCTTCTCGTGGCATTCTGCCATAAGCAACCCCTTCGCAGAATCGACCCTGTCCCGTTTCCGAGATGCGTTCGACGTGACTCGAGTCGAGGGGTAGATCCCATGGCTCCGCCTTAACGTGCTCTACTGTCTGCTTGGCTAGCCTCGTTTCTCGCCAAACACGCGTTCCAGTCTCCGCTTTTTTATCGCTTCAATGACAATGTGCATGCCGGCCAAGGATCGTTGTCTGATATTTCCGTAGATATTTCTTACATAAATGCGATATGGCTCAAGGTAAGGAGAAAGAGTATGTCTTTTCGTGGTGTGAGTTTGAGGATGTATAAACGGAATCGTTTTCTTTCCTTGATAGAAGATGTAATGACTGCAAGTAATAGTGACAGTAGATTTTAGTAATTGTAAAAAAGTTATTTAATGTCAGTCGTGTTGTGTCGACCTTTCGAGAGGCGAATAAAAGAAATTCTTATCAATTTCGATCTTTTCTGAAGCATTCATGTTTTTTTAAGATTTCAATTTCCCCTAAGAAGATTTTTTAATACAATTTGATTCATATTAAGTTTATTTCATGGCTAATTTGGTTTTTGTAAATGACGAGTTTAAAATAAAAACGAAACTTCGGGGAGATACATCGTTGCTATATTACCAACAAATAGATGCCCATTTCCTGCTGAAAAGCACTAGGAAATCTTTCATTTTTAATACAACTTTTATTAGTATTTGATGCAGATTATGAGCATTAAATTGTACGAATTTTTTAATAAGATTCTTAATATGAATTAATGTAATCAATTCACTTTATATCTTATTCCCCATATAAAGTATAAAATTTTGAAAGAAACATATTGCTCATACAATAATCTAATATTTCATATCAGCTATAAAAGTTATCTTCAATGGATTTTCCAATAAAAAGTGTAATTACTTGCTTTTCTTACTTAATCCGACTAATAAAAATTTCATAAAAGATCAGTGTCGACGTCATTTTCTGACTTGGAAGATTTCTTTAATTTTCGTAGGTATACGGGCAGCAGACACGTCGATTAAAATTTTGTAATTCAATAGTCTGTTTACGCGGCATTTGCGCGGGAGTACAATCGAACGCGGGAATTAAATTTTAGCCATTTATGGGAGAACCGAGATACGCGGCGGTCCTTTAACGTTGTATTTTACACCGCACTTAATACCCTATTTAACGCTTGCTTTCGTGTAATTGGACATGACTAATGAATCGCAGATAATTAAGCAATTATTCGATTCCTGCGAATCATTGCAGTTGACTGCGTCATTAACGAGCTTCGCCAAGTCAGCTTCTTCTTCTTTTTGTCTCATTTATCTTCAAATGAATTTGCGATTAACTATTGTAGCGGAAACGAAGAGATCGACGACCCCTCATAGCAGTAATAATATTCGTCGCGATGGGAATATAATTTATTGGCTAGTCGTTACATCGGCTTACATGTTGTCAGGCATGAAATAAGGAATTGATAAGATTCGTTAATGGACTGATTTAATTCATCTCTTATCACTGACCACGAATATAAGAGACATAGGAAGATACAGGAAAATCGTTACATAAGATCGTTTGATTAATGGTAAAATGACTCGAACACATTGTACTGGAGATTATACGAAGTTTGTACGATATTGTAATTTTCTTTTACAATTATCGAATATCCTTAACCCTTTCGCTACAGACAACGTATACATTTCCGTATAACAGTCTTAGGACGACTTTCAATTTTAGTAAGAGTTTAGTATTTGATAGGAATTATGAACTTTAAGTTACACCTATTTTTTGATAAAATCTGTTTAAATTGACTGGGTATGTATATATATTGTTGAGAATTGTGGATCTTAGTCGCCGAAATAAAAGTAAAGGAACACTACGGTTACACTTAGAATTCATATTAAAATAGTTTTAGATTTATTTAATAAACGATTTCTAGGATCTTCGTCGATACACATTTGCACGCGTCTCAGCACTTTCTTTATCTCACCTTTCTTTGTTTCTCTTCTATATCACACTGTTAACGAAACAGTTACATTCATCTGCTTTTCGAGACGCTGTGCACACACATACTTCCATACACTCATATTTACATACGTGTGTCACTATTACACGGCTAATCTAATCTAGCACAAAAAATTATACATATCTCAATATGTATATACTTATAAATATTGACTAATAGAAATGTTAAATAATATTGTTATATAATATTAATTGCTAAAGGCGTATGTGTACGTTGTCTATGATGTAGAATCGTATTAACGTTTCTACGCTTTGAACGCAGCGAAAAGATTAAAGGTCTTACATTCAATGCAATCTTCAAGGACAACGTTTCCAACTTCGTTCGCGAACGTGATCCTTCAATAAAACGAACAACCACTATGATTTAACGTCACAGTACCAGCTTCCGATATCCGGTGTAATATATCCGGTTGATAGCATTTCCGACGGCGAGATTTGTCATCGAGAAAGGTCCGATATGAAAGAATTATCGCCGACCTCTTACCTCGCAGGCATACGTTATCCATAAACCTTGTTCCGATAGAAAGAATTCAACAATTTTTCATATTATTACGATCTACTCCCAAGGTCAAAATTGTGAAGATAGATATACAGAAAGAAAAGAAGAGAATTAATTTTATTACATTAAACTGATGAGATTCTTATTATAATATGGAATATATAGATTGTTTATAGTCTAACGTTTCGAATGAAATATCATTCTCAATGGTTTTTATAATTCCCTAATAATTTTCCTTTGTATTTAATTCCATCAAAGAATGTTACTCGTATAAAAAATCTATTATTACCATTTATGAACAGTCTTAATATTTATGAGCAGATGCATACATATTCCTCGTTGTATTTAATTTTATTAACGGACGTTATCCGTACGATAAATACCAGTAATTATTATTATTATTTCGAATACTCGTATATCGAAACTATGCTCGAACAACCCTCGAACGATGGGGCCAAAAACTCGAAACATTCCATGAGCAGCGGATGATGCATCGTGCAAACACTTGAATCCCTCGAAATGTTCGATGAACGCGGACACAACGCTAATCTACGTAGCACGGTGAAACGATCGTGTGAAACAAATGTGTAAATGTTAGCCAAGGTAAAATTTCCACAGCCCACCGCGTTCGATTCGCACCGTAGTTTGGCCGAGAAGGGAAAACTTGTAATCTCGATACAACGCTGCGATAATACGTTCGCGAGGGAGGTTTTGGCCGGTTCGAGATATGTTATTGGAAGGACGCCAATATCGATGATTTACCATGAAATCCGGTAGTTATTGCGTGGGAAACGCGGTCGCATTATTTATACGTTATATCGAGTCGATACTTTTCCGCCGAGCTGTGCACGGGAAATAAAGCGCTGTCTGTGGCTCGATGAAATAAGCGATTTTCGCGAACCCGTGCACACATGCACATATATACACGTGTATAGATACATTTACGCAGAAAGGAAGGCAAAGGAAGGAGAAATCGATGTCGAACAAGCGTCTCGAATTATTACCGGATGTTTGGCAACCGCATCGATTTGCAGGCCTGGTTTCTCTTTTCCTGTCTATCGATAGGAAACGTGGACCCCTGCATAAACGAAGTTGCACCGAGTTGTGCTCTCCCAGGGTTACGGGAGACCTTGTTCTCTTCTGACGGTAGAATATACAGGGAGATAAAGTATTAGAAGCTGTCTTCTTCGAAAGCACCGCAGATACCGAATTGAATTTGTCGACGAATTATGAGCCTATTATTTTTCTCGTTTCGTAGCACTTTTATACTGCGCTTTAAAAAATTCTCTCTGTTGATGAATCTATTCAACTAACGGCGACCTCGTCGTATCTCGTATCTCGTCGCTCCTGTATCGTAACTGACTCGGCATAATTCGCCGATATAATTAATGTCTGCAAAGCTTTTTACAGTTTCAATGACTTTAATAAAGAATTAAACGAATCAAAATATTTTTATTCTTATTGCATATTACAATTTTTCATTATGCTCATAATTCGCGATAGTTAAGCTTCAAGAACATGAAGCTCTTCGTATTCGTATTTGTTTGTCTTAAATAGGTCAGAGTGGATAACCTTTCACGGTGTATAAAATTCTGGGGCGAGTGTTTATGGAATGGCATATTAAGTTTGCGTTATTCGTTATGCTGCACTTTATGTATAAATATATCTATGTATATATATATGTTAAAATATTTGTAAAGTTAATTTTGGTCAGAATTTAGATTTAATTGGCAACAGGGGGATTTTTCAATTAATGTAGTTGATGCACGAGCTCACTTGAAATAGATAGAAAATTACTGAAAGCACGTATTCGCTTCGAACTCGAGTAGACCAATTTATATTCCGTACGCATATGTATTTTTCCATAGGGATGGTTCAAGCGTTTTTTTACTATATACAACATGAACGTGTTTTAATTAAATTGGTTGAACGTGTTGTACAAACGTTGCAGACGGGGAAAATAAAAAATTAATCGATACTGCAATGAAATTGGAATTTTTTATTTCGACTAGATTTCGATAAACGAAATAGTTTTTAAATCTGTTATCTTGTAATCTATCGACTGAATTTTTAGGATATTAATAAAAAATATATCCACAACAAACTGATTCAATTTTTGTATGAACATTTTATGGAAAAAATACGATGGGTCACATTTTCTGTTTATCATATGACAATAATCGTAAAACCCAGTATTTTGTCAACCGATCATACATTACCAAAACTATCTTTTTATTAAATTTGTTTATTGGATTCTCTTGAAAAATATTCATTTGTCAAAAAATATTAGTTATCACATATTATATATGTATTAGACATATTATTAGGCATACTATTATTATTAGGCCATTAATATTTTCATAAAACTTCATCAATTTATCATCTATTAATAAATGACTTATATTTTCAGATCAAATATATTGTGTTTCTTCTTAATCATATTATGTCAAAGTACATTATATTATTATCTTATCTTTCATCATCAAATAACATAGAAATCAGAAAATTAACGAAAGTGTACATAACGTGTCATTCTTCTGTAAGTGTCATATATAATATAGAATATTTTCTTACCTGGCCAGTTCTCTCTGAAGATGATGAACCCTGGAGCGTGCTCTTTCAGCTTCAGCCGTAGCCTCGCGTACCCGAGCTTCGGCTTCCATTCGTTGTCGTCGTTCGCGTTCCACATCTCGTTGCGTAGCCTCTCTCTGTAACAAACGAATTAGTGTTTCCTATCAGTCAACGTAACGACTCTTGTTCCCGCTATGCAGTCATCTCTTTAATTTTCACGCAGAAAAATCTAGCATCTAATGAGAGTAAACACAAGTACATATTTCCCTTCATCTTCTCGAGCGAATCTATTCAATCCTCATTGAGCCAGTTCTTCTCCAGCGTCGTCCAGCAACGTTCCACTGCCCTCCATACCGATCATCAAGAACCCTTATTCATGTGCAAATTTATTTCGCTTCAAGACCATTGATCTCATCGTGGATGCACTGAAACGTGCACGTTTCTATCCATGTCTCTATCTCTGCAGATGTTCATCAGGCGAACGCGATTCGCTCCCCTCGTTCATGATAATTTTCAATGCTGCTTCCACCCCTTCAAGACTTTGCTGAGTTTTATGCATCGTGAACGCTTTTCGACTCGAACGAGCATAAGCGAGCAGATTTATCGCCGACTCCACAGGACGCGAAATGAATCGTAAAAAAAAAAGGAGAAGAAAGAAGTTTGCCGAGGAAGTAAAATATCGGACAGTAGTCTGTCAGGCAAATACGACCTATTTACGATCTCTTTTCCGTTAGATAATGTTCGTGTATATCGACAATGGGACTTTGGCTTCCGGCAACGTCACGTTAGTTCAGAATTTGTCGATTTCGATTTTATTTCCAGTGGGAAGTCTCGGCTATTGGAGAGTGAAAACTCGGGCTAGTAGGGAGGAAGGCAAATCGGACGAGAATTGTTTACGCGGTTGCGCGATTGATTCGATCAGAGATGGACATTCATGTTAGAGGATTTTATGCTGGAATTAATTTCGTTCGGATTATCGACTGAATCGAAGCTAAATTGATTCATCGTGGATTAGTGGCTTGATCCTTTTCGTTTCCTTTTCTTTGTAGATTTTGGAATTAAGATTTGCGTCAATTGACAATATTTATAACTTGAGTGGTACATGGAAGGATAGATGCATGTTTGTGTAAAAGAAAATGGGACAAAGTTTCAAACGCTTGTTACTACAAAGCTTATGCTTATCCGTTTATGCATTTATGCATTTGTGAAAAATTTAAATATATAGAATGTAATTCTTATTATATTCTTAAACCACGCGAATATATTTAGAGAACGCAAGATGATTTAAATTTTTAATGGAAAAGATGTTCACAAGTATTCTTTGTTTTTTATATTAAAATGAAATATTATCATAATACTTTTACATTAAACAGAGGTAAGTCAAATATTTCAAGTTATTCGTAACTCGAACCATATACAAGCTTCTTCGAATTTGCATGACACAATCTGCACCACATGATTTTCACCAAGAACCGAAAGACAACCGCGAAAGTTTCGTGGGTATCGAACATTTTCCTGATTAAGCTCGGCCCGATCGAGCAGAACGACCCGATAAAGCCAGGATGGTCGGCGTAGGAAGACAAAAGAAAAAAGAAAGACGGAAGAGAATGGAAGGGAGCTCGTCGATCTTCGGCCTGGCCGCTGGGAGGAATTATTCATGAATTTAAATCGAAGCGTTGCACGGTACATTGATTGCACCCTTTCGATTCTGAGCGCGGCTACAGCCTTCGTCTATGCTTCTGCTCCGAGTCCGCTGGCTGTCCTATCAATAATTGCGCTCGACGAATGTGCCGAAAGCAGTATTTCACGCGATTTAACTCAATGTGCCCGCCGCGACTATCGACGTCGATAATAAATTGCCAGAACCGATGGAACTTGGAAAATGCGCGACGAACCGCACCTGTATTGGTACCAAATCCAACCAAACGAGTTTTAAACCGTCCTCCCGGCCTCTTCGATGTTTCAATTTCGTTCGATGTTCGAGAAATTTCCTCGGAATTCCGTTATTTTGTTTGTTAGGTTCTAGTGGATACGTTCGTTCCAGGAGAAGACCACATCGCTTTTTTCTCGTCGGATAGAACATATCGGTGTCTCAGACCGAGTTCCTTGAAAGGCTGCAGAGAGTAAGTTGCTTGATCTATTTGTCGAAATGAAATTCTTCGAGTTTGGATTCTTTTAGATTTTTGTAGAAAAGAGATGGGTAGGATAAATGTTATTACGAAGCATTCTTTCGATATTAGGAAGGTTAAATATCTTCGAGTATTGGAGCTGTTATTAGATTTGCACGTAACTCAATCAAGATTTGTACCTCGTTTGAGTGTTTTACAAATTTTTGTTATCAAAGCAATTCGGTCAATTGCTTACCAATTGTTACAAATAACGACGTATCTCTTCGGTCACTTTCGACTCAATCGCGTTGTTTTATCATTGAAATATTTCTTAAGTTTGAGAAAAATATAAGATGCGTGATATTTGGCAGATCTTCTACGCTGTCTTCCATGTTCCAATTTGAAACGGGAGGATTCGACAGCCTTCTTGCTCTTGGAAGGAAATCCAGTTTGACACATAAACGCGTATTACGCGCAGGATTAATTCACTGTACATATTCACGATGAATTGTGTTGATCGTTTAAAATCTAATCTACGCTACGACAACGAATCAAACGTGCTTTATATCTTACAGCCCGGTCAAACCTCTTCTTCATCCCCGAATTCATTTAATCCTACAAAGAACATCGAATACTACAGCATTCTTATCTTCCCTTGTCTCGATCTTTCAGATCCTCCGATTTCACTAGTAGTTTGCCAGACGAAGAAAATTCAATCTTGCAGGAAATTTGATGCTCTCTAGATCGAACACAAGCGGAAAATTAAACCGGGCCGCGCTTAAAATCATCGTGATCGAAATAGGTGGCGGTCCATTAAGCGGAGTCAGGTGAAAGGCGTTTAGTCGAGGGTCGAAACGGGAGATATCGCGGAATACAATCTGGTAAAAGCTGAGTGACCACCGCGTACGGGGCTTAAGGGACTTCGATCGGATTTATGGAGCCTTAAATCCCGACGAACGTTCTTTTCCCTCGTTGTGCTATTCTTCTTTTTCAGGGGGTGGCCACTCGTCGAGACGTAATGCGATCTTGTCCTTTTTCGGCTGCCAGTCGACGAAAACGCCGCCATTGCGAGGCTTTGAAGGAAGCACAGGCCAACGCGGGTTACTTTTGACTTTGTAACTCTGTCTTTTCTATAATTTAAAGAGGATTTAAATGGATGCGGATATAAGAGCTAGAAAGCTTTCGTATTGAGTTTCATGTAGAGATTTTTCAAAGGCTTAGGACCATTTCTATTCTTTTTGAGGAAGATTTATTATGCTATCGCGAAATAATATATGATAGTGTATATCATAAGCGATATTGTTTTAAAAGATTTCAATAGAAAAGTAATATTTGTGTTGGTGACACATCGACGATTGCTTAGACTATTTCAGCTACTACGCGTATTATGCGATCTCTTAAGTGTTAAAGAATATCATTTGGAAGGTGTTTCTATCAAAAAATAACAATACTTGTGTGCACTTTTCATCGATTGTGTAGTGATGATTATTTAGAAGGATCGTTTGAATTTTACAGAAACGAAACCGATCAATTTCATCAAGATCAAGTATGTGGTTTCAGAAAAATTAACTTTTTTCAGGTTGAACAGTGTTCGACATTTCACTGTAACTGATATATCGGAGACTTTGTTTCTTGGTTTCTCGATAAAATCACGTTCGTGTGGAAACGAAGCGAGGCATTGAAATTGCGGAACACAGGGAGCAAAAATTAAGGAATACAGTAGCAGTGTCCGTGAGAGAGAGAGAGAGAGAGAGAGAGAGAGCTTAACGTATTCTAAAAGGAACGGCATTGCTTACACAACGAGTAAGGTGGGCACGTCGATCGATAACCGCATGTGAGTTTCATTCGAGACACGTGCGTCACGTAAAAAATTTACGTTCCTAACGAGATTCAGCGATGAGCTGTCTCAATGGCGTATCGAAAGGATTCATCGATAGATTAACAAGTTTTTCGACCACCTTAACAATCTATCTTGTACACGTTTCATTTGCATCGACCGACAATTTTTTTTCCTTTCTTTCTTTTCTTCTTCTAGTCTGTATTCACAACTTGGAAAATAGATATGAAATCTTTGATGTTAATTTTTACGAAAATATGATTCATAATCTAATTCCTCGAACATTTGTACTCGATCATTTATCACGGAAAGGTTCATTTATTTACCCGTCCCTTAAATACGATTACTACATCATCAATCACAAAAGAGTTATTTCTCATGTTCATCCCTTCTTCTTTGCCAGCCTTATAATACGCATAACATGATATAATGCTATATAAGCTTGTAGTACTTAGGCTATACTCCTCCTTAATACCTTCTACGAAATTTCTTCCTTGAAATATGGACATAACATAATATATATGTGTCGAAACACTTTATATAATGATGCAATTAATTTTATTCGTAAAAAGTCAAACCATTTCTGCACTATGAGCGAGCCAACTTAATTCGTTCACGTATTCATTAGCAACTAGCTCCGAGCCTGTCATGTTTCCGCTAACGTCAAGTTCCGTTCCTAACTCAATACTCTCGTTAATTATATTCATTCGTCTTAAAATTCCACATTTCTTATTTATCCGCTAATCTCTTAAACACAGTACAACGTTTCAATTCACTTCATCGTATTAACGTTCTCGATTTAATTATGAATAAATTCACTTCACAAGTTCCAATAAGTTGCAATAATCTTTCGCCTTCACTCAAAGCATGTGACTCTTCCAGCTGCCTCATAATATTAGCAATCTTAATCTAACTACGAATAATTTTCGTTACCAAAAATCTCCAAAGTCCTATTTTTCTATCGCCAATACGTTCCTGGAAGCTTTTCCCTTTAATATAAAACGACACACTTCTCGCAACCCAGCTCTTCCATGTGCCTCATAATTTAAATATTTTTAATATAATTACGAATAAATTCAGTTACCGAAAATATCCAAAATCCACTTTTCTATCGCCAATACGTTCCAGGAAGCTTTTCCCTTTAATACAAAGCGACGCACTCCTCGCAACCCAGCTCTTCCATACGCCTGATAATTTAAATATTTTTAATATAAATGCGAATAAATTCAATTATTGAAAATCTCCAAAACCCACCTTTCTATCACCAATACACCAATACACATTTCTTCTCTAAAAATAAGCGACAAATTCTCCTCGTAACTCAGCTCTCCCATTCGCCTCGTGATATAAGTAGATATTCCTAATTGAAATTAGTTACCAAAAATCTCGAGAATCCTATCTTTCTACCACCAATACGTCCCAGAAACAGTTCCTTTTTAACGCAAAGCGACACACTCTTCGCAACCTAGCCACGCAGCTCTTCCATTCACCTCGTCGTATTAGTATTCTTGGTTTTTCGGCGGGCAGGACGCAGCGACGCGTCGGTTCAAAGTCCCCGGTGACTCAGTGTGTGCACGCGTTCGTTTCATTCGAGGCACGTGCGAGCCGCAAGGAAGCTGCGAGTGGACCTCCACGTTGGACTGTCGACGTTGGCTCGAATTAAAAGGATTCCCGATACGTTTCGAGGGCTCGTTGATCGAGTGACAAATTATTAATGAGATTCGCCAATGATAGCGCGTACGCATACTGGAGAAACGCGTGGAGGGCTGAATAATTCAGAATGCGAGTAAATTCTCGGCCACGATCGGATTTCTAGCTGCTTGTACGCGAGGGGATCGTCGTTTTCAGAGGGAAAGTAAAAGCTGGAAAGGCAGGTGAGCGGTCGTGGCGCAAAGGGATTGATAGCTGGGTCACGTGCCACTGATCCTCACCTCTCGTCGTTGGGAAAGCAATCGCGATAAATCTTGCAGGCTCCTTCGCGCCTTCTAGGAGAATGTTGCCCTATGGGAACGTAACTGTGCCATAGTTGTTTTATTACGACGCGTATCGAGTCAATTATCTGCCCTTTTTAAATGACAGACGATGTGTTACGAAGTTGGTCATCGTGTGATTGCTTGTGGTGAGTCGTTCAACGTGATTTGAAAGACTCAGCTTTAGCGAATGGATTTTGTATTTTTGTGTTTAGTATTCGTTTGATAATTGCCTGAACGGTACAAATGTCATTCTATGAGGTTTTCCAGTAGAGAAATTATAAAAATGCGAATTTCTTTCCTCTTATGACGATATCGTATAAACATAGGATCGTCGTTATTTTAGAAACATGAAATATAGAGAAACCAAGATTGGGGTTATTAAAGTTATTAGTTATTCTTATGGAATAAGAATAGAAAAATAACATATTTATTTCATACAAATACCAATGACTTGTCCAAATCAAAATACCAAAATTACATAGATATCTATAAGATCATGAAAAATTAGAAAAATCAATTTTTCTCTTCAAACATTATCAAACACACCGTACACATCCATACAATCCTCGAATTGCAAAAAGAATTACTGTCAAAGACAAAGATTCCACGCATCGCTTTTCACTTAACAGAAAAAGAAGGTAAATTCGTGGCGCAGATGTGAATTATAGAAGCTGGTGTCAAACACCGGACACGTATCAAAGGTAGCCACGACAAACAATCGCGGCACGAGCACAACTGTGCAAACAAGATAATTAACACCTCTCGACCTCGACATTATCGGTGTAGCATACGAGCCTTGCGTACTTTTCCATTTCACGGACGGATTTCACGTCGTTGTTTGTCGACAAACTTGCGATCGATTCATCGAATTGTGTATTCGCGCGAAAATTCGCATTGCAACAGCGCCGATTAATGCTGGCTATGAGTTGAAGCAGTTTTTGCAGGGTGTATGAGTCTACAAGCTTCCAAAGCGAATCGATGTGCGAATAGGAGCGAGTTGGGTCGTTGGACGCGTTAATATTCGTGTTCGTTATGGCTACGAATCGCCTTTCTCTTTCGTTTTCGTTGTATATTCTACTTTTTTAGTTTTTATTATCGACGAAGAATTTTTTGGCTTCGATTAGTCGTACAACGATAATTCTGCAATTTCCTTCGTTTCTTTTGTCGTAAGTGAACAATTTTTTTGCTGTCGTTGCATACTCTACTTGTTTGTTCTGCATTGTCAACGAGGAACAGATAGTACAGATTTTATGGGTTAGCTTTCGTCTGGTACAGTTATATGTTTTCTACAGTTTGGTATAGTGTTACTGTATTTTTTGTGAGAGTAATGCGTATAATTTTGTGACAAGATCGTGAAAACGACACAGGTCTTAAAATTAATTCTTTTTGTAAAATAGACGAAACATATTCGTATTATTAAGTCTACTATTACTACTATTAGAGGTTACGGAGCTACATGATCTATAATTTTACTTCACCTAATATTATGGACATATAAAAAGTGACTCAATATTAATTTTTCTATTTTATTATAATCTACGAGAAGCGTCACACAGATCAACGAATCCTACGAATTTTAAAACTCTATTGTCTCTTTCATTAATACTTTATCGTATTATCCGCATATGCAATTTCGCTTCCAAAATCCAGCCTGGCACAAAAGCTTCCATATAACCATTACCGACCGTATAACAATTTCGCAGTGGTTATCAAAAGAATCGGTAATCGTAGAGCATGCCTCAGTGTAATTCGAGTAACGAACCCAAATGCAAATTTACCTTGCCTCTGGTGAAGAATAATTAAATCCTTTCTCTCGTATTTTCATGGTTTTCCATTTCAACCAGACAGTGTAACGCATCCTTTCGCGATCGAACGGTAATTAGTTGAACCGCGATAAAGGAACCGTAACTTACGATCTTCGACACGACGTTGCACGAATTACAAACGACGTGGTCCCGTTTATTTACAAAATGAACGCCAGGCAACGACGTTTTTCCACGAATTCGTCGAGTTTCGTGCGGTTGCACGATCAGCCTCCCGGTATAGTATTATTTAGGGGTTGTTTTCACCATGATTTATCGCCGTGAACCGCGTTGATACGCGTCGTTACATCGAACCGTGTGCTAACGATGATAACGCTAGTTTCGTACACTCGTTGAAAATCCTGGAATTAGCCGATAGATATACGGGGCTATTCCTCTCGGTATGCACTGTGCGAACCGCGGCTACGTTTTCGGTATTCTACTCGAGAGAATTTGTGAATCGTACGGCTCGCTACAGCAAGAATTCTGGGCATAGCAGATCACGGTTATGGAAGAAATTCTTTGAACATGTTGGAGAAATTCGGCGATTTATGGAGGAATAATATCGTGTAGAATTTTGATTCTAAAATTTCCTTTCTCAATTTGAATTTCAGTTTATTTACGGCGAGAAAACACATTACAGTATACAATATTATATTACAGATTACAAGTTATAATAGAATTATGAATTAAGACGAAGTACGGTACAAAAAGTACTTCGTTGCTCTCCAAGTTTGAGAAAATATAATAATAGATGGATGTGCAATGTTGGTATTTAACGCAATGCGATTGAAACCAGCAGGATACCCAAATGATTTGACACTGCATAGGAAGGAGATCTTAGGATAAGGTATGATATCGCAAGTTTCTTCTAGCAGCGACATTGATTTTGAAATTATCAATAATTTCAGGGCAGTCTATAAGGACGTTAAACACTTTGTGAGAAAATAGAACGTTTGTGAGTTATTCTTGTACATTCCAATTTAAAGTTGGCTTATAAGGCTAAGAGTAGATATTATGGGTCGATAATCATGAAATGTGAAAGGCATGGATTCATCACAGTACTAAAGTTTGTATAAATAATAATTTTCTTTCTTGCAGCAGCATCCTTAATCTTTTCAAATAAATATATTTTTCATATTTCGTAGTCAAATTGGATCTTTTACATGCAAAATTGATTTCCTCGCTGTTCTACGTGTTTTAAAAATCTAAGAATATTTCGCAATGTTTATCAATATTCTTACGATGTTATATAATTCCTTGCTAAGATAAAAATTGTTTTCGAATAAAAATAAAAATTCATAGCATGAAATTTACTTTTTGAAAATTAATTTTGTCGTTCAATGTTGCCTAATCTTCTTTGTCAAATTTGTTAATTTTCATGAAAATCCGAATGTCCCTTCTACGAGAACTCAAAGGTTGTAGTCACATAAATTTTCGATATCTCTCAATATGCAATCGTCACAATAATCATAGTAATTTTACAAGACATAACGCCATAGGTACTGACATTAACGATACTCGGGTTAATCAATCTTCAATTACTTGGACGATCTTGATCATAAGACAGAGAGAGAGAGAAAGAGAGAGAGAAAAGAGCGGATGAATAGAAATCGTGGAGGGTTTGTGTGAGCTGAATCGGAAGAGATTCAGCGGGCGTGATTCAAATCGTCAAAGTAAACTCTGTCTTTTACGAACGCACGAGGCGCATGAATGCTTCATTCATCGGCACGGAAAGCGGCCGGTGAATGGGTGTCTCTCATGGGCGCAGATATCTACGCGTGATACCTGCGGCAGAGCTTAAATGGCCCATGAATTTCCTCGTTACCTTTTTCTCCTTGTCCTTTCTCCTCTTCCGCCTCGCATTTTTATCCTCCAAGCTACCGTGTGCTCCGATTTCAACGAGAAACTGTCGAACAACGGTATTCTTTTAACAGAATCGGTGATATCAATTTTCTAAGATGAGAACAGACTGTGTTTCTTCTTTTCCTTCAAAGAAGCGGGATCTTCGACGGTTGAAACAATTTTACAGGTTTTTCATCGAGTTCAAAGGATAATCATCGTTTCCATGATTTTGTAGAAAAGAAGAAAATTACAGATATTCGAAGGTGAAAATAAAGAAACAATCGTAAGAATGAAATATTTTTTTTGGCAAAGTTATAATTTCTTCTTCTTCGAAATTCAAGTTA
The DNA here is from genome assembly GCF_014825855.1 of Bombus pyrosoma. Taxonomy (NCBI): domain Eukaryota; kingdom Metazoa; phylum Arthropoda; class Insecta; order Hymenoptera; family Apidae; genus Bombus; species Bombus pyrosoma. The sequence goes on from NC_057781.1 coordinate 2,758,402, forward strand.
AACAACCCTTCGGCCTTATAGTTATAAAAAAGACTAATCCAAACTTCATCTCACTCTTCAGAAAAGAACGTTTCTTCTCCGCAGAAATATAACGCACTTCGAGTTTTTACAACCGCGGTGTGCACGACTTCAATGTTGCTCCCTCGCAGGGGAGAAATATTCTAAACTATAAAGAAACTACGAAGCGCCAGATACGGAAGAAACGTAAACGCCTCCCCTTTAACTTAGCAATTTGACCTAAAAACTTGGTTTCTACCACCATCGTGAAATTTCTCTCTTGCTTGAAAATTCACGCTTTAACATTTCCCAGTTTTATACGTCGTCGAAAAAGAAGACTGCTGGTTCCGTTCGATTATCGTACGACTTTTTCTACGGCCACAGCAGCTACTCTTTCAAAGGACGCGGATCGAGGGACGTAAAAAGTTACGAAAGTACAGAAGTTACGAAACTAGCCGGGACGGTTTTGTTACGGGACAACGGTTATGCCCCTGCTAGCTAGACAAAACTTTCTACCCGATTGTCGTTTATAGCGCGAGACGAATATCCAAACAAGTTCAACGGTACGATTCGCCGCGAAACTCTTCCTGATGTTCGGAACGAATGGTCCGGTTAGTTTCCAGCAACGAATAAAACGTTTCATCGCTGGAATTTTCAAAGATAATCCGTTTTGCTCGTGTAAGGATAATAAAATGAATTATGCCTTCCGTTTGTATGGTGTTTTGGTTCGCCTTGGAATGTCGTTTACTCGAATATGGAAGCTTTATGCGATAGTAACTTAATAGAAGTTAGATGGCTTTGCAGGGCACGCGTGGTCGCTTTAACCGTTGATGTAAATTTCCTCTTCAATGTTTCTACCGCTCTATTCGGGGAGTTTAAATGGCAAGAAGAAATAAGAAATATCTTTTACTGGAGAACGAATATACGGTTAATTGTTATAACTAAAGTAATTCATCTTTGCTTCTAGATTCATCACAAAGTGGATATCAGTTTCAACTTTTCGTACGAATAACAGAAAGTAATATGATTTTATAAACAAAGCTACACTAAACATTTTTAAAACCGCAAGGAATGTTCTAGCGACAATAAAAAGTATAAAATCACGATGCAATTATGCTACTCGTAATACAACATACTTTCTAACGAACTCAAAATTACTCAACTTCGATATCTCAAAAGAAAAATCACAATTTTCCAAATATATATCCATCGTTCTGATCTTGAATCCGATACACTGTCCTTAACCTCGAATCGTTCTATTCGCACAAAGCATCATATGCAACCCTGCAAATTCTCAATCGATCTATATATGTACCTTTATATTCCCCATTCACGTTCTAACCCATATACTGCTTCATTATCCAGCGAAAAAAAGGAAGAAAGGAAGGAAGGAAAAAAAGAAGTGAAGGCTGGACGCAGCATGCGTGTTGTCGGTAACGGGTCGAGAATCGAAAGAAGCTCGCACGGCCACCCCTCTCGAGCGACTCACCCTGCTCTGCTTAGTGAGGTTGGCGCCCATCAGCCGGCGATTCTTCGTGGCGTCGAGGACGTTCCGACGGGGGGTGCCCTCTCCGCCGGGACATTCCCGTCCTGAGGGTGCAGAGGGATTGACCCCTCCTGCTGTTCCCCAACGGTGCACTCGTGCGGCCACCCTGCCTATTGGGCCCTCCACCAGTCCCCTTAGAAGTCGTAACGTACTACCCCTGCACGATAGTCCACTACCACCACCACCACCACCACCACCACCACCACTGACACCACTCGTAGTGCAGCTACCAACGCCGTTACTACCACCGTTATTATTCTTCTGCCCACGACTGTCGCCGTGTTCGTTGATAGTTCCACTGTCGTCACCGATAACACCACTGCCACCACCACTCCTGTTGTCGACACTTTCACCCTCCACCTCCTTCGTTTCCAGCCTCGTTGTATGTTTCGTCTCCTCCACCCTCCCCGTTGGTCTTTCTCCTGTCACTTTCGCGGATGATCGGCGTCCTCGTGATTCCCCACGGTCTCCGCCACCCTCTGGAGAAGCGCGTCGCAGCTGTCTCGAAATCGTTGCAGCTGCAATGCAACTGCTCGATCGACGAACCTCGTGTCGCTGCTCGAGCCTCGTGGCTCACAAACGCTTTTCTCTGCTATGAATTTATTCCGATCCTTTTTGCAAATGGTATTCTTTCTTCAGAAAAAAGAATCTCTTGAAGTGGAGATCTTTGTTATTGCGAAGATTTCTTCTTAATTTTGACTTGTTTAGAAATTCATCGGATATGTCGATTTCTGATTTAAAAGAGAATTTCGTTTATAAAGTTGATGGTATTTATGGAAGGATAGGAGGGTGGATTAACTTCCTGGAAGACTCTTGCTCGTGATGGTGTTTTGGATGGTTGATGAGTGATCTCGTGGGTTCGATTACTTGTAGAAAATACATACAAAAGATATATCACGATCTGGAGGTAGAGGATTTCGCGGTTGAAAGCGAGCTACGTTCTATCGCGAGTAAGGCAACGATCTTTTTAGATTAGGATCGGTAAAATTTCGGATCGGCCATCAGCTGAACACGTTCTCGTTCATCTCTGTGCATCGCTCGAACGTACCAGGTGTCCGCCTGTCAACTCCCATTACACAGTCTGTTCACTGTCATGTCCCGGTAGACGGTACTCGTCATACGAACTCGTGTTCACTGGACATCGATACTCGCACGTCGCTGCGGCCGACAGCGAGACAACGAGCCACCCTTTCTGTCCTTCAAAACTCCGATCGATCCTCTCTTTCGATTAACTAGCTCGCCGACTGTTACTTAAACCTCCACTACCAGTTAAAACTTTGATATTTCAGGCATCGAGCGTTCAGGAAACTTTTAGCAAAGTCCACATATAAAATATTCGAAGTTCTCTATAGAATATTCCAACATTTATTCATCCCTTATTTAAGCATTCACCAAGTTCTCAAAGTTGCAATTTAGAAGATCGCAGAATAAAAGTATAAAAGTCATTGATAGGACATTTAAGAAATTGTTCAAAACTATCCAAGCGAAGAATATTTTCTTATAGTGGAAAAGCTAGCTGAGACGAGCGAAGGTGTCACGCGCGTCAACGACGACGACGAGGATCGGCGTGGAACAGGGCGAAAACACGAGCTGACGTCCGTGTGGCGCGCTGGTTGCCGACCGACTGACTGCCTATCGCCGATTAACGGCCTCCCTTCGCCGTGTGTCTGACTCACTCCAACCCTTGGGGAGGATTTTCAACGGTGCGCTTGCGTGGCTCGCGCATGCATACGCACGGTGGAGCGCGTGAAACAGCGCTGCTGATTCTCCTGTTCTTACACGTTCGAAAAACGTTCTACGTATATCTCTTCGTGGTGTTTTCTTTTGCTTCGTTCTTTCACGTTTCCTTTTTGTTGCGCTTGCAGTTTGGTTTTAAAGCAAAAGAGATGATGGTAGTGGTGGTGACCGAGGATGGTAACGCGGATGGTAGTTTTTTTAGATTTTTTTAAGGATCCGAATTTTTCGCGGTCTTTGGCGGTTGAGAAAGTTTCTTGTTCGAGATTTTGGTTTCATTTTCGAGTCTTTTTTTTAAGGAGGTATAAAAGTACATTTGTAGCGTATCGTTGTTAGGTAATTCACAATAAAAAATCTAATAACGAAAGACTAACTGAAAATCTCTAGTTTGTACGAACAAACAAGGTAGCGAGATTATATTAGAAGTTCTGTATCGATTTTTCTTGAATAAGTACACTCAATCTCTATCATGAATAATTCCATCATTTGATGGTATTTGGTGATTGAGGAAATTTGTGGTTTGGGATTTTGGTTTCATTCTTGGATTTTCTTTTATGAAGTTGTAAAAGCCTTCCTTTTAGGCAATTAATGAACAAACTAAACAACGAAATTCGATTACGAAATTCGTACTGATTTTTTTTTTTTTGTTCAATAATTTACTCAACTTCTATTGCGAATTATTCTACAGGACCAATCGAATGACCAAAAATGAAATAATCTTATAGACTGATCGAAAGTTTTATAGATTGACGTGTTATTTGTTACACAACAAAAAAAGATTAAGCTTGAGACTATCGTTAGATAGAAATATACAAACAATATATGTGATTTTCTAATCGTTTTTGGTAGCCTAAAAGAATTTCGAATATAGAATTCAATACGATATAATAATACATATGATATAAAAAATCATGTAGACGGTAGACGAGCAAGATTTGCGTTGATTAGGGTCAGTAAAAGCAACTCGGCCAAGCAGCGATCTAAATCGCTCAAGCTCATTAGAATCCACTCCCTCGTAAGACACTGGTAATTACGTAAACAGGGTATGAAGACGGTCGCTATGGAATCGCTTAGATTAAGGTCTCGTAATCTCATTTCCTATCCTCTAATAAATTCATAACATCGATTGACCCCCGATATCCTTCGCGGTTAATCCGCTTTATGACATTTTAAAACTGATTAGGGGATTGCGTACACATCAACTGCCCCTCATAGAAACCGCCATTATTTTAAAAATTCAACGACGAACAATAGTCGCGTATCAATCACGTACGAAATAATCGATCGTCGTGATTTATTATCGCGCGTTTTACCACGGAACGACGTGAATTTTATTTTAACGGCGGAGTATTCGAACATCGTGATTTGCTAGAATTTTCGTCGGAGGGTAAAATGGCGTTACCGCGTTTTATATTTATAACGGGAATTTTTCGCTGTCCGCCGCGTTTAATATAAGCCGCTGGGGTCAGAAATATTGAGGTTTGACGACGTTTACAAATCGCTGACGGCGAACGACGCGGTCGTTGTTTCGAACGAGGGATTCTGTTTCGTGAGATTATTCCCTGCGAGCTGCTACTTTGAGAATTAAATTGAATGGCATGGATAGCGGTGTTTGTTACGTCGACATGAACCAAGTTTGCAAACCTGACGCGAAATGAGTAGCAGCAGTTGGCGAAATAGCTGTCAAAGACTCGGCGCGATGAGAAACTTAAAAGCTCTTGACGCGTTCGTCGAAATTAACCGTCGTTAAGATACATACATTTTGACACGGACAAATATTTCTTGATGCAACGTCATTCACATTTTAAAAGAAGAAAACTTCAAACTAAACAAATGAAGTTTCTAACTCTCTGATATTAAAACAGTGATCGGAAGATATAAACTAATATAAACTAAGGAAAAATATTATCTTAAAGTGTCGACAAATTAACGAGTATTGTTATAATATCAAATATTTATATCACAAGATTTCACACGTGAAATAACTCGTGAGACAATAACTCTTCTAATTTGTTGATGGACTGACGATCAATCAGGAGTATCGTTAGACCACAGAGACAGTACTAGAAGATGATAAATACACGTTGGTTTCTGAAGGAAAGCGAAACTGCCCTGTTCGATCGATGCGTCCGTTGCTTCGCCATTCCGCAAAGTATATTAACAGGTTGCCAATATCCCGATGGCGAGCAGGCACGAGGATCCACGGAGGGCGACATTGTGAGGCAAACAATTTAATATGCGCCGCCTCTCAACGAAAGTCCTTGCTAAGGACCCTTTCTCGGCATACCTTATCTGTCTTCTAACAGTCACAAAGCCGAGATCTCCACGTTTATTGGAAAGTTCTACTGTCGTGCGATCCCCGGCCAGGATGAAAGGTGCTTCCGCACCCCCGTCATCATTCCTCCCTCTCTCTCCCTCTCTCTCTTTCTTGTTTCTCTCCTCTTCTCTGTTCTCATCTCTGTCCGTCCCGCATCATCGATACAGAGAAGCCAGTAGCTCCGGTGCCCCTTATCTGCCGACTGTTCAACGTTTCGTGGTACGCGGGCCTGATTCGGTAGAAAGCGGAATTTGCCTGGCATTTCCCGTTTTGAGAGATTGCTTGGATCTTCTCGAGCTATACAATTAGACGAGATAAGACATCGCAGTCGTAGTGGAATTTTATTCGGCGTTGAGTCGGATTTCACTCGGTTTGTTCTTCTCTGATCTTTGGAAGTTATGGAAGAGCTAGGGTGTTTCGGAGAAAAAGGGTGGTTTTAAGTCACGGTGGACGCGATTCAGATGTTTAGTCAAAGAGAACGACAGATTGTAGGAAATGAAGAATACGACAGAACTGTGTATCTAAGGATTTAAAATAAGAAGAGAAAAATTTCCTTGAACGTCTATGACGAATTTAGAAGAAAATAAATCGTGAATTATGCTGATTATACATATTGTGGTATGAGAAACGGTGGATATTTGGTTGAAGAAATTAAATTTTTCTAGAAATTAAAGAAGGAAGAGTTGCTCGCATATTAAAGAATTTGAGATAAGGAAAACTATGTTGATTAGGACGAATTTAAGATATTTAGTAAAAAAAAAAAAAAAAAAATAATTCTTCCAGAACTTAACAAATAAAAGATTGATATCCAAGAATTTAAAATGAAGAATTCAAATGAAGAATTATTTATGCTAAATATTATCTTGATAAGATAGAAATATGGAATTTTCATATTTTTGTGATCTTCGATCCCGGCACGTTCATTCCTTTGCACGGTGCATTTTTTTTCATTTACTGCACTGCTTCGAAAGCATGCCACCTTCAAAGGACAGCTTGAACAGCTGGATTTTGTGCCTCCCTTGTTCTTTCCTTTTTCTACCAGTACGGTCGACCGACATATGAAAGACAGAACGTTCGCGACGGCGAAATTCACCAAATGAATCTCGTTTTATACATATGCCAGTCGCTGAAACGTCTACATTCGACGATCAATATCCTAAGAATTGGTTTCACTTCAAATTCAAAGCTTCTAAAAATTGGAGACAAAAATTCAAAAATTTTTCCAACCTAAAATCCCAATCGCCTAGAAAATCAAAGACAAGTTAAATTCTCCTCAGTCCTACCTCACACCTATTCAAGTGTACAAATTTAAAAAAAAATCACGTTATCTCGCTTGAATACGTTATACTCAGACACGGTGGACAACAGAAAATTTGCCAAACAAAAAACACAAAAAGGCACCATAATATTCCAAAATGTATTTATATTTACCAAAAGAAACGAATAAACATAGGATATACCACGGAAGTGGTGAGCGTTATTAATGCGGTAAAAAATTGTTAGTGCAGAAGTTATTAAAATTCGTTTCTGCACATCTTATTCCCGGAAGAAAAGTTGTGCAACGTGACGAAGCTAAGGTTCAAGACACGCAAAATGCGTGTTGTTACACGAGGGTCGCGAAAACAGCGAGGAAACGCGACGAGCAACCGGTAACGTGTTAAGTCACACACGGCTCGTTTCCACGCATAACAATGTACGAGAGAAACCGGCAGGAACAATGACGTATGCCGATCATAATGCGCCGCTGTGTACGTCTTCATGGCAATTAGCATGCATCCAGCGGAGCTTAGGCCACGTTGAGGGGGTGTCCGAATAATCCCGCGTGATCTACGCACGTTTCCGATACCCATATGCACTGTGCTTATGCCAGTGCTTGCCGCAAACCCCACGTATACAAGTAGCCCCGTATTACGTCCACGTGGGGGGAACAAAGAGGGCGGAGCCCTTTGAATAATTTCCCTTTTTACTCCGGGGAACCCACCCGGCTTTATTTGTTTCCCGCTGAAAATCGATCAACCATATTGCTGTAACCACTGTTTAATAACGATCTACTTCAGCCAGAGGATTTGCTGTCCTCTGGAAACAGAGCGAGGATCAGCGGTGATCGATGATGATTAATTGAGACGTTGCGTACGATATGAATTAAAATAATAATTATTATCGCTAATAAGTATCTTTGGCTTCTATGGCCAAATATAATTTTCAACTTGACGTATTGCACTTTTAGCGAAATATTCCTTTTTGGATGAAAAGTAATGTTCGTGTACAGAAATCAATAAGAGTGAACTTATCGTGTCTTTTCCTGTGATGCTCAATCGTTGAATACTTATCAGTTAAATGTTGGTTGCTCGGTAGGATATATTTAACAATATTCATTGAGGTTCGTCAAATAAAAAAAGACATTAAATTTTCAGAATAGAAAGTAGTATTCGTTAACCTGTTCCTTTATTCTACTCACGTTCCTGTAGGAAGTAGCGAATGGTTAGAACATACATACCTGAAACAGAAGAAGAATATTCTCATCAGCGATGCACTATGAAACGAAGGATTAAGTTTCCTCACGTACTATGATCAATCAAGCTGACACAGTGTACAATTGTAAATGTTTGTAAACGACTCGATCAATTCAGAAAAATATGCTATTCGAGACTTCGGAAACATTGCCCTACATCCTTCTCATCTTTTCATGTTTACCGCGAACCAATTACGTGGCTCATTTCATTTCTGAAACTTTCACCCCATAAACTTCAACTATGTACGCAACTTTTATGATAAAAACCTCCGCGCTTTGAAACTGTGATTTTTGCATTCTCCTCGTCAAAAAGTACCATATTTTGCAATAAGAAAAATATGTCACAAAGTCGTAATGCTCCAAAATAAGATTTCGCCAACATGTTTTACGAAAATGAATTCCGTATAGCGAGATAGGAAGCGTAGCAAACAACGTAAGCGTCGCAGACGAGGATCAAAAGAACGTGGCGTTTCTGTAAATCGTAGAAAGAGAGAGAGAGAGAGAGAGACAGGGGAGAGGGAGAGAGCAGCTCTTAATACAGGAATTACATGTCGGGGAGGAAACGTGACGAGACTTTTACGACAGGAAGGAAAACGTTGACGGCGACAAGAGGAAAATTCGAGATTTGATATTTCGGCGAGGACTAGCTGAAGACTCTGCACCGAGCAAAGCGGAACCGAGTCTCTCGGTGAATATGAACAAGAAACGAGTCGAGCGATGATAACGCTGAAGAGCTTTCCGCTGTACTGTATCGTACTTACTACGTGTGAAAGTATGAAACGACTCTCGGCGACTTGTAAGCGTACAGGAGAACGACGATTAGCGGCATGCAATAAAATAACTTTTAGCGAGCACTGTTGCGCGATACTGGCTCGTTTTTTACATTGTTGCAAGTTGCAAGTTGTTGCACTTTCCAGTTCTGTCGTCGTTCGTGTCGATGTAAATCACGCGATTCTGCTGTTCTCTTCAATTTGGCAGTGCATCTGATAGACGATTACTTAGTAGCTGAATCATGGTTTTTGTTCAGGTCTGGAGTTTTATATATGTTTTTAATTTTAAAATACGTAAGTTGCATTATGCAGACTTCTGTGAGCACATATGATGGTATATCATTAATTCGTACACTATGACGATGGATTTTTCGTTTATTTCAAATTCGAGGTTCATACGAATGGATATAATCAGATACGTCTTTTGATATTCTATGAAGTGGAACTTAAATAGTGTGATTAAATGGTCCTATTTAAGATAAGTGTACGACATTGAATGGCTCTAAAATGTTTCAAATGTTGATATAATTTCCAATAATCTCAACCATGAAATGGCTATAAACATTATTCAAACGGCCTTGTTATGACCTTGAATAACTTTCGAACGAACTAGAGTTCCTCTGTGCTTGCCTTTGATATTTGGACAAATATCTGATCACAATAAACGTATATCATTTTGTGGCCACCTGCTACGAAAACATTTTTGGCGAACAATCGTATATTTCGTAAATAAGGGCGCGTCATTGGTTAGGTTAGCTACGTTGATGTTTTTGCTCTTTGTCCCCACCATAAACAGGGGTTGGATGATGCTCGCCGAATAATTGGTAGGGCAGTAATGACAATCATTTAGATTTTCTCTGTGGTTATTCATCTCCGGTCATGCGTGCAATGATATTGCAGGGAATCGCAAAGATCCACCCCGAGAAAGACAGCTATATCTTTTTTCTTTCATTTAATGAATTTAATGCACAATAAATTCTTGTTCTAACGAGCAAGAGGAAATTACAATTCTTTATTTCGCCAGTATATAAACATCGAAACTGAGACATCGTCATGTTTGTTCTATTCACTTCTTGCTTCCCCTAATTTTGTTCATTTGTTTCCATAATTAGTTTCAATTATTCCGAAATTATATATATATTATTCAACTAACGTTTAGTAATATCGTAGAAAATAATATAAATTTGTTTGCATTCATGGCAAATTTGAAAAAAAAACATTATTAGACAATTTTCTACGTATGTTCCACTTTTGAATTATATCCGTAAAACTATAAATTTGCATAAATATCCAATCTACAATCGTATGCTTTTTTAAATTCGACAACAAGATCCAATGTTACATAAATTTCTTCTTCCCATGAGAGTACGTGTCGCATGCAAAGTTGCCGGAAATTCTGTCAAATTTGGCGAACGAGGGCACGTCCCTCGGTGGGTCAGTAACGACACCCCTTTTATCCTTGGCGGTAACCCCCGAGAAGCGGTGATGCTTCTCCAAATACATAATTCGTCGGCGAGGAACGAGTCTATACGAGTCGCATCCCTGTTTTCTCTTGAGCGTGGTTGGTGGGCGTGTGTGCGTCTCGCCATTAATTAAAGGGGCCCCGGAGTGCACCCTTCTCGATAAAAACCTCCGGGCGTATAGAGCGCGGGGGCGACGATGGTTGTTCCGCGAATGCCGGGGTGCGGCCTCGAGATAGCCGAAATAACGTGGGGTCGTACGGTCCACCGACGATCTCCGGATTTTAGTTTAAATTTCCAGCTACAAGCCGTGTCATTAACGGCGATTTATCGCTAGTCGGAAACACCGATCGATTTCAACTCTTTTATCGATTCCAGATCAGCGCCTTTTTAACTTTAAAATAGAGATTTTGGCATATAATTTGTCATACGAGAGAGGAAGGTCATTGATCTTCAAAAAATTCTTTCTACGATTGGGAAGTTGAAATGATAAATGATAATTTAGCGAATAAACAAACTTTTTACCGTATAATATACAGATAAATAAATGTAACGAGTCTAAATAAATTTTGTTCTGCTTAATCTCCTTTTAAATCTGCGAAGATAAATTTTACTGAAAATCAATAACGTTCAAACGATAAATGGTATAAAATTAATAAAAAGTGACTTTTTGGTTACATCCTTTGCCACTTTAACCTCTCAATTATGTTCCTCTAATTTCTAGTGCGTAACCTGAACTCTTTTGATACGCAACTCTACCGATACTCATATAAGTATCGGTACAAGATACACAGATACAAGAATATTCTTGTATACCTATATTTTCCTTTTACTCTCTTTAAATATTCGAATCTTACTTTACATAACATAACTACACCATAGCTACTTTATCAAAAATGTTTCAGCAAAGATTTACTATGTACGTGTAACTAGGCAGCAATCTTATTTTAATATTTTTTGCTCTTCCATCCCCTATGCCTTTAATAACACGCAAGAACGCGCAAGATCGGCTTTCTTTTCTGTGCAAAAGAAGGGCGAAAGGCAGGACATAGAAACAAAGGAAGAAAGGAGCGGAGACTATAGAATTTATCGGCAAGTTCTGTTCGATCTGGGCGCAGATTTTTGTATCGGCGGGCCGGCGTACAATTTACGTTCGTTGTCTGGCTGGGCGCAACGATTTATCGTCGTCTGGCTTGTTTTCCAGCGCGCCGTGTGTCGAAGAGTATACGTGCGAATTGAAATACTAGAAAACACTTGAACCGGGGCTTTTTTTTCTCTCTGACCCGAGGAACGAACGTGAAACGAACCGAATTTCTACCTCGCGAAATTTCCATTTTGACTTCCATCCCTCTTTCGGTCGACTCCATTAAAAAACGCCAACGTGTAAAAGGGTGGTCCGCGTTATCGTGTCACCGATACCACTTCCTCACCGCGCTGGTTCATCGACTGTCTCGGTTGTTCGTTCATAAATAATCGGCCGGCAACATTTCCATATTGTTGGCACGACGTTTTATCAATTTGCGGATTGAAAACGAGCGTATCTTCGGTGCACGGACCGAAGAGTTTGTTGTATAGAAGCTGGCGGACACGTCTGTTTCATGGCAAGTTTGGATTTACGTTAGAACATGAAGATCACAGAAACAGAATGTGATAAACAATTTTAGGACTCAGCGCACTATCGATCAGTTACCATTTTGTTACCAGTTATCTGAAACTATTTCTTTTTTAAATACCGAATATTCTAAGGATCTAATGTCGATTGTTGCAATATTAAATATATTCTTAATCGTTTACATGGTTTCGTAGATATACCATCTGTTATTAGGAGATTATTTTTATCTATGAATTTAAGAAATTACTATTTATTCAACTATGTTAACCGCTAATTGACATCGGCAGTATGAAATCAGCAAATATGGTGTTATTACGTTTTTCTAGTGTGCTCTTCATACGGTCTGATATTGAAAGAATTCTGGAGTTGAAACGTTTATAGGTAAATATGCTTTTATTAGTCGATTAGCGATCTGTTTGACCAATTGATACTCTTCAAATTATTTGCATAATTATAGAGATTATTTGCGTCTGTGATATCAAGTGGCATCGTAATACAGGTATTAAATGTGTAATCAATAATAATGGCTACCGTCCCGCGTTATCTGGTTAATATAGCATGGAAAAAAACAGTAATAATGACTACAGACTGTGGATTTTCACATTAACTAGATCGAATGATTATCGTTACCAGCGATTGGAACATTATCTGCTCGTTACATATTCGTAATTCTGAATGCATGAACGGTGTACGCAATCCCGGAAAATACTGAACGATGCCCATCATGTAATATTCATTAAGAAGTGTCTATGAATTATTCGTATAGAGATGGAACTTGCGTGATTGACAAATTATATATATTTATAAATTCACGTTACTTATTTAAAGACACGGTAAAAATTACAGCTAAACACATATCGATGTACCTCCAGGTTTCATTATTTTAGTCCACGTTTTACAATAAAAGATCTACTATCTCACGATTCAATATCACATTCAATTTACTTTCCTATGCAAACGTGTACAGGCATAAATTGCCGTTTAGTTATACAACGGATGCTCATTGTTCCAAGCAACGAGTATATCATACCGGATTTGATGCAACGCACAGAAACGACGCGGGTCAAAGTGCAAAGTTATGTACCGATCAGCTGCGCCACCGTAAACCACAACGCGCACTGTTTCATCCCCTAATGTGGCCCGGTCATTAGTCATTACTTAGGCCTGCTGTTCGACCGATTAGAATGGGTTAGTGGGATGCGATTTACCATCCCGCGGGAATTTTCAGCCTTTTGCCTCCAGATACTATCGTAAGGGGCGTGACGCGTCTTCGAATGCGTTCATTGTTATGGAAAAATCGACACATGGAACGTGTGCCTCGATACGATTTCTATTCGAAGGGTAGATTTCACCCTCTTGCGATGGAACTAACTTTTTGAAGCTTTCTCGTGATTTTATTATGATTGATGGTTACATGAGAATCTATATATATATAAAAGATTATTAATAACTCAGACATGCGTATTATTCTTCCGAAAGAATGATCAGAAAATAATCTTATTATATTCTCTCATCTTTATATATTGTTTTTACAGTACGCAATATTCTTTCGAACGCATGGCTGCTTTTTTACAGGGCGATAATATTAAAACAAAACTTTCAACACTGTTGTATTTATATCTGAAATAAAGCAAAAGTAACATTATTTTGAAATACACAACAGAACAGTTCAAACGTATTTGCGTTAATTATATTTGAAAAGGCAGTTGCTTTCGATTAGTGACTAGGATAGTAGGAAAGGAAATAACATTTTAATCTATTAAATTCTGTAAACAATCAAAGATATATCCAATGTTATGGCAATCGAAATTGTTGAAAAAGTTAAGTTCTACATTGCTTATCGTGTATTTCACCCATGGTCTTCGTTTGGAGAAATATGAACTTGCATAAACATACATAGTCTAATAAAAATCTGTAATTCCAAGAGCTAGCTGGATATTCTGAAGAACAAAAGCAGTGAAAATTGCACCCTGTAGCGTCAGGTATAATCGTGTCCTACTCGTAAATCAGAGGATGATATTGCCCTCGGAGGGATCGATCGAATTCTACGTAGTCCCCTTTGACCATCGAATTAATTGCTTCCTATGATTTACTGAATTTTCGCGGGTCGATCAGCGTATCCACGGCGTAGATTCGAGGAATCATTGAAACGCGTATCGTACCGATACTTGGCCGATCTTGAACCGTCGACGCGATCCTTTGATCAACGCACGCTGATAGCAGTCATCGCGAGCTATTCCCCTCGATGACGATTCGCATTGAACGTGACTACGCCGCGATTAATTGAGACGTAATCACGCGGTGATTCGAAGCGTAAGATTGCGTTCGCGCGGTGTAACCGAACGCGAATGCAATGTGCGCAAGATTAAGCGATTTCAACCGTGCGCTTGATGGATAATCGATGGACAGTGAAATTATCGAGTTATAATTGTTATATAATAATCGAAGACTATTTTTACGTAGATTCGGAATTTTATGAATAGGATTAACAATAGTATTCTCACTTTTCCAAGTCTGTATCTCGTTAGATGTTTCTTTTTTCGAATATTTTATTCGACTTATCACAAGTTTTGTTAATGTACCGTTGAAAATGCAAACGAATCAATTTTTGAAAAGATAAGTAGCTTCGAAATTTGCATTACTGAATTTACATTGCTGAAGATGCTAACAGGCTCAGTCTGAGTGTAAACACGCGAGGGTTAGGCGGATGATTAAATACTCCTTTAGACAAGGTACGTTTACCTCGGTGTACACAAAAAGAGGGTAAAAGAAGAATGCTTGAGCAAATTACAGACTGACAAAAACTAGTTACCCATCACTTTATCGTCGAAGCGTTGGGAAAAAACTGGGATTAATGAAACGAAAGTAAATGTTCCGTAAGATGGTGATGACAGTTTGTTATTCGCAAAAAGTTAACGAAGTTCTTCATCTTCGATGCTTTCCGTATCGTGATTGCAAAAAAGTTACATTATACAAGCTCAGTACAGGATTTACGTCATTCTAACTAGCAAAATCGAACGTAAGCTAAATACTAGTTAATAAATATCAAATTAATTAAATTAATTTCAACTTCTTTACATCATTTTCTTCGCACTGTGTTCATTGAATCTAAAATATTTTAAAAATACCTTCTAGTTCAGTCTTGACCATAGTGAACATCTGCTGCATGCAGAATTTTCCTTCAATATAATACAAGGAAAATATTATTTACTATTCATTCGTTGGATTCATGATTTTTAATAGTGCAAGAAAAAAGATTGTTTATCAAAGATTTAAAAACCTCACAATTTCTATATTTCATTGCAAACAAAACAATCAGTCTCAATTTATCGAATGAACTGAATTCCTCTATATATAGAAAGAATGACCCCTTCAATAGGGTGGTTTATTCATAGATGGCTTTCAATATTTAAACAACGACATAGCAATTAATGGCGATCGGTTGTGCAACAGAGCGAGGACGACGTTTACCCGATTGTCGAGAACGCGTGCACGCGTTGCATTCGAAGCAGAGTCGCAATCTATTAAAGGGTTTCGCGCCCTTCGAGAGCCTATCCGGTTCAACCCTTCGAGTACGCGATGACCCTTCGGTGGAAAACCACGTGTTCCGCTTTCCTCCCTTTCTGGTTGCGGTTCTGCACGGGAACCCATGCGTTCTTCCTCATTCGAGGAACACCGACCGAATTTCCTTCGTTTCTGATTCAACAGCCGGAAATAGGGAAATATTTGACTCCCTGGACTGAAAACCATAGGACGGGAAAGGGTATAAGCTTGATTCTGTATGTTTTGATTGGTCAGACGTATGTGCTAATTGAGTAAATATTTGGTTGTATATAAATTTTGAGTTTTAGGTAGTCGTTGTTCACGATGTTGGAATTATCGATGCAAAAGGAAGAGTTTCTTTTTTGCGAAACTTCAATGCTCGTATCATATTATATTTTAAAACCATTCGTCGGAAAACTTAAATGTAATAATATTAAATCTTCTTCAAGCATCTTTAAATGAAATTCATAACGAGCAAATAATTAAATTAGGAGAATGACATCCAACAACACATTGAAGACCAAAAACGGTGGTTTATCATAACGTTATGAATATTAAAATTTCTTTAAATTTTATGAAATTGCAGAATCTATGTTCAAGATCCTCAAGTTTTCAATTTATTCTAAAATTTCTTCGATCTGTTTACAAAAATATCTCAATCATAAGATCGCATGATATATTGAATATATTCCTTCAAATATTTATATCATAGTTAAAGTCTCGCTACTATCGTGAAATTATACTTGAGACATTGTAGCCGTTTAGTAGCCAGACTCCACCACCTTCAAATCTTTACCACATACTCGCGTCTCAAAGATTCCATTTCGCTTTTCACAGAATGAAAGCAATCTTCATATCCAAGTGACGTCCATCGTGCAAGTTGAGAGTCTCGCGGAACACGTAGAATTTTTACACGGAGAACGAGACCAAACGCGAAACTAAAACACAGCGACGCACGACGAACGAAAGTAAAGTTTATGCAACGATAACGATCGTCCTGTACTTAAATACGCGTGAATTTCCATGGTTTTTTCCCCTGGCGTAATTCTTGGAAGCGGTTTTACGACATTTTTACTGTCCTTGGCAACCCTCGTCACCGGAGAGATACCTGCGGGGGCTGAACACGCTCGGAGTACATTTTAAAATTATCAAGCAAGGCCACACAGAGATACTCTTCTTCCGCGCGTCGGCAAATATCCCCCCGAACGATTAAAAACCTTAACGTTTATGACATTGCGTAAGAGTGTCTGCCGCAGCAGACTCGCCAGTCGGCAAACACCATGGATATCAAAGGATTCCAAGAAATGAGAAAAACTGGTTTATGCTTCCTAAAAGTGTCCCTTTGATTAAGTGGCTTCGAATCTATAAAATGAATGTACGAAATAGAGAATTTTATAAATTTCGAATTAATCAAACAATCTTGTCCATGCAGAATACACATTTTAGAGTTACACTTCTGCTCACAAGCCTTAGGACAGCTACTGGAGTTAGATTAAGTAACTGAAGTTTTAAGTAATCGTTAAAAGATACAAAGGAACATTAGTTAATTTGATGTTTTATACGATAAGGAAAATGTAATGTATAATATATTAATTTATTAAAATTCATACTATAAACAAGTACGCTAAATCTATATTAAATACATTTATTAAAAACAATTCGTGTCCTGAGATTTTCAAGCGAGAACGTATATTCCTATTCAGTTTGTTTGAATGTTCGTCTTACGTCTGACCTCATGTATCTTATTTCACTTATCTTAAGTCGCTGCTGAAAAATATGTAGTGTTGCATATGTACAAATATTTATATCGAGTATATAATATATATTGAATTATGCTTATATTGAATACGTAATTATCCATTACTATAGAAGAAATAAATCTTTTTCAAATAGCTACGATAATTATTTAAAAGTGTGGCCTCCTCACCGATTTCAATGATCTCGAAATATCAAGGTCATCATTCTGAACAACTTTTTCTTATATAGTTACCGCTCGGATTTCGTTTCTGACATATCTGCAAAAAGCTTTTGTTGAATTTAGATTTATAATTGGTGGCACATGTATTTCTATGTTAGCGCTGCCGGCCGCCGAGAAGCGGCCGGATATAAATTTAGCACATCGTATAACTCATTAATTTTTCTGCTTTGTTATGTAGATTAGGCTACATTATGGGAATGTGGTCGCCGCTAGGTGAACGCCTACGTCTGAATTCAGGGAACATTCACGACGTAGGTTTAACAAAAGTTTTTGCAAATATCTTGGAAACCAAAGCCGAGCGGTGGTAACATGTATAGGAAAAAGTTGTTGTATTAGGTTGTCCGAAAAGTGTCTTTCTTTTACAGACACATCTTTTATAACGACGCATCTTTATACAAACATAAAACCTAATCTGCCGAATGTTGTGATCTTTATTTTGATAGAACAAAATGGAACGTATGTAATTCGATAAAATAATATGAAACAGAAAATGTTGTGCATCCATTATTTTCCTATAAAACGAAAGAAACTTTTCGGACAACCTAACATGTACGATGACCTTGACAATGTACTTCAAGATCATTGAAATCGGCGTGGAGGCCACACTTCGAAATAATTATCAAAATATGCAATATCCGAACATATGAATATGAATGTAATTAATTAAGGAACATAGTAGCATTTCCAGTAAAATTAAATCATTCGTAAATTGCAGATGAAATGTATATAAAACTAGCAATTCCTGCATCTCTCAACCTCTTACAGCCACAAACTAATCGATACTGCGAGGCGACCTCGGTGCCAATGATTGATAAGAAAAAATAGGCCAATAAGAAATACAATCTTTTTCGACGATACCAGACGTTTCTCGAGGGTTCTCCGTTTCTTCGCCCTGATTGTTTTTCATCGTATTAATGATCGATATAGCAACGAGTCACGGTTCGACGTCGTTCTGGCGATATCGTACCTTTAGACTGTTTGCGACGTCGCGGCGCCATGAAATCCGGAGGGTAGTGTCCCTTCTCTGTTTCGTCCTTTCGACTTCTATCCTTCTCGCTCTGCCATTCAGACCCTTTCTTCTCCATCCCTCGCCATCCTTCATCCTCGACGCCTTTGAATTTACTTCTGTCGCCTCAAGGACTGGCTGTGTATTGATATATCGTCGTTTCGATCAACGTTGCTACGTGGATCGCCGATCCAGCTCAAACACCATTCCCGCCCCGATAAATTTCGTTTTCCAACGATGCATTTATTCTTATTCTCTCCACGATGCAGAGAGTCAATGAGATACACGGACAGATGTAAATTATATCCAGTGAGAGACAAAAGTATTCGTACAGTTGGAATTATTAAATTATTAATTATATTAGAAATAAAAGAAGCAAGGGGTTTTCTATACTGTTAAATATATTCAAATGATTGTATATAATCGCATATTAAACAGACATTATAACAACAAATTTATAGAAATAACGTTCTGAAGACAAAAGTATTCATACAATATTAATAATTAATGTCCGTGTTGTAATTAATTTTTCGTTGGCTTCCTTGTTCGACGAATAAATGGCTGCAATTTATTGGATACAGATAATATCAAGTTTTTAATAAAATTTGGTATTACGGATCGTTTTTAAACATTTATTTTTATGTTGTATGGCATTTGCGGATTAATGTTTATTGTATAGTTACACATGTATGCTCGTGTTTCATGTCTATAATAAACCAACTGTACAAATATTTTTTATTCCCACCATTGCACAAGCGATACAATTGGCTATTGAAACGGATTGAATCGCTGAATATCGATTCAATAGATAAAATTTGGACATTTCTGGGTACCATTGAACAGATAGATGCGGTTACAAACTGTACGATCGTTAATTAATAACAAGCAAATATTCGTAAAACAACAGACTCACCAAAATCTCGAAACCACAGTGAACAACCTGGGAATTTGAATAATATAACGGTCGAATAAAAAAGGAAAGTATGGAAACACCGATAACCGCGAATCAGAAATTCAAGCAGCTCGCGAAAAAGCATCTCTTGGAAGCGGGTATAATGGAATAAAATACGGCTGGTGGAAACGAGCAAGTATCGAGAAGCCAGACACGGTAATTCATAATTCCACGACATACGTGTACGCATACGGTACAAGAAGGGGAAAAATTTGCAAAGGAAATTACCGCGTGTCTCTTTTCGTGGTGCATGCTAATTCGGTTGCATTACTCGCAAAAAGAAAGAAAAAGGAAAAAGAAAGAGAAGGGGATGAAACAAAAAATGTGGGAAGAGGAGAAAAAATTAGGAAAAATTTCTATATCAAAGGGATGCTAACTATGTTACGAAAGACGCGACGCAAATCGATGATTATTTATGTAAATTTGTATCATGCGCACCGTTAACATCGATTCATTGGAGATCCACCCTTGTCGCTTGGACAACAAAGAACTGTCTCGCCCTGCACGTGCGCAACCCTGTAATCCTTTCAAAACAGATCCGCGCGCTGGCGATGGAAATTATGCGCGGCTCACGTACCGACGAAATTTGAATTTCAACGTGGGAACCTCGTGTCCTACAACTCTCGCTATATTTGTTCTAGATGTCGCGCGATATAGTTGTACCGATTTATTTTATCCACAATCGTATTACAACGTTGTGAAAAAGCAGAGTTTTGTTCGAGAAAGATGGAAGAACGAAGCGTGGACGATGCGCAAATTCGGCTGGACTTTTGCGGTATTTTGAACGTGTCTAATGAGCGATTCAGGCGATAATTTATCTACAGATTATTGATGTGGCGCTTTCAGCGTGAAAAAGGATTTACATGGGCATGAAAATATTTATAAAAAATGTGAAAGAGATGATCTTTTTCTAAATTGTTGTCTATTAAGATAATTGAGACAGTGACATAATAGAATGAAGTTATTTTCTAAAATTTTGTACTTGTGTATTTATATTTAATCGTGTACTTAAGCAATGAAATTAAGAAATTAGTAGAAAGTAAGGCTGATCACTTTTTGAATAGTTAATTATCGTACTTCCTTTAAAATCATGTTTACAATTATGTGGTGGTTAAAAAGATTGGAAAATTGCGTATTTATAGAAACCAGAAAAGTCAAAGAAGTCTTTTCTATAAATTTTCAGATTGAAACTTTTAATGAGTAGAAAGCTCGATCGAGTATGTGTTTCTAAATGAAATTGCCCTCATTCGCAGATTTCGTAACCAGAACACCACAAGGAAACTACGAAGACAGATTATGAAGTTTCCGGAATCACCGTCGCAAGTTGCTTTATTTCTTATTGTTATTGCCATTCTGGAAACTTACCAATTTGTCCTCGCGCAATGACAAAACTTTACTCAAGGTGAAGCGTTTTCAATGCAGAGAAGCCTGCAAGTTCACTGATCTACGGCGTATCTTGTTAATTATTATTTACCTGCCTGGAGATAGAAGTTATTATACCGCGAGGCGGCCTGCTTACATTTTGGATAATTATTCCATGCATATTTTAACAATTCGACGTCTGGCCCTTTGAATCGTCCTGTCGGGATACTTATTGTATTGCAAATGTACATCGTGACTGACGATAACGCGATTAAAGCGGAATAATCGCGGGGAGCGAAAATGAAAATTCTATTTTGCTGTATTTCGCGACACATTCTCGTATTAAATTACCCTGTTCCACGTCCCTCTTTCTACACGTGCTTTCCTAGCTGTCGTTTCCTTCGTTTCGCTTTCTATCGTGGTTTTATCAACTGGCAAGGTAATTTGTTACTTTCCCCTTCCTCTGCTCGTTCACCCTTTCTTCCTTCTGTGGCGGAGAACCCCCCGTCGATCTTCGAGCCGCGTGAATATAGAATCGAGGGGCGAGCTCGGATATAATAACCGAAAAAATAAGCGCAAACACCACGAGTGATTGCGTGAAAGTTTACGACATAAACTGCGTTGCACGAAGGATGATTCACCTGGGTTTTTAAATATTTAACGAATGAATTAATGCTAAGAATTATAACGTAGTGATACTAATATAGAAAAGTGTTACGTAGATACTATATACGTCATTGTACAAAATATGGGACAATCGAATGGAATATCAAGTAGATAAAACAATTTTTACTAAAAAAATTTGGGAAAGATAATTTTCGGAGAATTATTCTATAGAAATTTTCGAATGTTTTCTGGCAAGAAGAATCTCCGAAGAATTCTATTCTCTTATACATTCTTTCATATTTTCTATGGTTGTACGATTTATCAATCATGACTTCTCGAGCTGGTGCTGCTCTATTTCTCCCCATGCAAAGTAGATTTATTTCTCATCGATTCGATTTATTATCCATCTGCTTTCGTCAGAAGAGCTCGCATAATTCGGTCAGAACAGGCATGATTTGTCAGAATCGTCTCGTCAGGATGAACCCATCGACGCAGGAAACGTACTGCAGACGTCGTCGAGCGTATTAATCTTTTTCCCTCGACGAGTGTACCAACCGTGTCGGATTGATGCTTAAAATCGTTCAGAGAAGCGAAAATCCACGAGCCTCGCGCGTGTCGTCGTGCGCCAGGAAAAAATCTATATCTCCGCCTGTAACTTCAGCTTCATTTTTTCTCTCGTCCTATCATTTTTCATCGAGCGAGCCAGAGACCGTCTCTGTATACGTGTAACACCGCGGTAAGGTCATCAATAAGGCTTGCCCGTCTCTCACATAAATATCCAGGGATTAACATATATCGACCTGTTCGCTGACATTCAAGGTCAGCTTAAAACTCAAGATTCTGCAGAATCTCTGGTGCGTGTTTATGGAAATCTCTATTTTTACTTCTTGTCTTGATGTGTCAGATAAATTTTATAATCTCGAATGTATGTATGTATATAAGTTATCTTCTTTAGGTAGCGAGGGAAATAAGTCAAAGAAATATAAGTAGCTTAATAATAGAGCTTATCTATTGAGCAAATAGAATATTCCGTCTGACTATTGGATTATTTATTTCCTATCTGCCTAGGTTTTATTTTTTATCTACGTATAATATGAAATCGAAGGTTTCGAAATATAAGACTGAACTAAGCAAGGCTTGGATAGTTTTCAAAATAAAAGAAGATTCTATGTTTTGTACGAAACAGAGCAGAATATTCACGAAATAAAAAATTCTATTATATTCTGTCTCTTCAAGAATATTCAAACGTGTAACTCCAACAGAATCATCGACCCATTCGACTAATCGCTTCTTAAAAACACCTGATATTCAGATTCACGTGGCGAACAACTCGTTTCGATAACTATCAGGAGACTACTCGAATTGTTCTTCAAATAATTATCACACATATCTCACACACGTGCATCCACATACAAACCAAATGAAACCCATACATATCCCAGGGGTAGCAGAGATCTCCACCGAGCAAAACGTTAATTTCACCTTGAACATGAAGGCGTTCTAATTAACACGGACACGCCGAATAGAAGCATCCTTCCAACGAAACTTTTTCGTTCAGCCAATCACCAAGATTTCCGCCTGAATCACTAGGAAGAATCTCGTAGAAAAACACGAAACGAGTCGTTCGTACCTTTTCGAGAAGATCAAACCGTGTTCTGGAATCCTACAGGATTCATCGCAGCATCTTTTCGAAATTGGGCTTCCGAACGTTTCGTTTGACCGGTTGAAGCGTCGCGATGTGACGCGTCTCTTCAAGGCCGCAGAAATATTCGCGCACGATAAAAACAGGGGCAATTTGCCAAAACGTCGGCTTGATGGCTGTTCGCGTTGCAGACACGAGGGTAACGATGTGCAGGAGGCTCGAGAGCGGCCTCGACAGACAGGAAACTCGCAAGAACTCGCGAAAGGAGGGTGAAGGCAAAGGGGAGAAGGATAGAGGAGAGACAGAAAGGAGGGTTCGTAAGGAGAGGCCAGGAACGGAGGATATCTTCTTGCAAAGTGGGATGTAAATTGCTCGCACGGACATTAGTCATCATCACTCGCAGCCCTCTCACACTCCACTTTGTTGCTACCGAGTGGATGCCCTTTCCTTTTCTCGTTCCTCCACCTCCACGTGTACCGCCTTTCTCTTGGTATTCGGTTAGCCTCTGTGCGAGCTTTTTGTTGGACATTGTTGTTTTAGTTCAAGTGTTTGGATCTAGTTTTGATATAGCTTCTCGTGTCTATTATATTATGGGAAGTTTGGTAGATCGGTGAAAGTAGTCAGGAAGCCCTATTATTTACTCTTTTATTTATTTAGCTCTTATATTTAATAGAATTTTGGTATTTGATAAAGGTTATGAATTTTGTATTGTATACATTTTTTAATAAAATTATTAAAATATTAGTAATTTATGTACTTTAGATCATTCATAATCTTTTTCTAACTTGGGGCAAATTGAGTAACTATCACACGACATTTGAACGCGGGTGTTTGAATGATTTGCAGGGTGTAATGTTCGTTTCTAATTAGGATTTCATCGTTTTGATTATTTTGATCCAAGTGTACCTTAGGGGACCATCATTAACAAATTTACAATTTCTGTCTACATCTGATAGGGATAAAGAAAATTAATAGCAGGTATATAATTGAACGATACAATGAAAATCACATTGCAAAAATCTGGAATAACCATCTTTCACTTTAATCGGTTTTACATAGATCATATTCAGAATTACCACTTCCCTGTACTGGAAAAAAGAGGAAAAAGAACGACTTTTCCGCTCATTGATTCTGCATTGTGAAAGAAAAGATATCAGAAACAGAGCTTCGTGCCTTTGTGTTCGAAATATTTCCGTTTCTCGAAATTTCGTGACAAAAGCTCCTCTATTGTCGTGCTCAAAAAGGTACGTATCGTAGTAAAGATACACACACGTTTCTGTATTCCTACAAAGCAACCCGTCGCGTCGAACCAACGGAATTCCTTTTATATTTGCTTTCTATTTACCGTTCCGCTCCTTTTTCTTCCATTTGCTGTCAAATGTTCCACAATTTCATTCCTCGCGTTTCCCTCCGTTACGCGGCGTATTTATTTTCGTCTCCGCGTTATTTGTCCAGTCAAGTTTCCTGCATTTTGCCTCGTGAATGTTACTACTACTAATACTAAACCTAATGAAACACGTTACCATTGTTGAGAGAGAAATTGCTCTCAACAATCGAATTTTATACGATTGTTATCACATTCAGAATTATTGTTACGTTTCGCAGGCGATATTGCCATTATTACTGTCATTCGTAATGTTACTGTTATTATTATTCCAAATGTCGTTCACATTGTTACCGTCAATGTTATTCCGACTGTCATTTTCGTCATCATCGCTATTGTCCAGAGATGTAATTACTGTCTAATTTCTCAAAAATGTATAACTCTGTTACCGTTCCCATTTTCATTGCTATTGCTGTCCCTATTGTCATTTGCACGCTCGTCATTGCTATTACTATCATAATGTCTTCATTATTGCTACTATTGTTACCTTTGGTATTGCCATTTTCATTGTCCAAATTTCATCTTCCAAAAGAAAAATTTCAATAATTTTAGTGAGTATTCAAAGGGTTGAAAATATAGAACATATACATATATCTATTCGATCAGAAATTGTCACTAGCACTATCAGAATTTCTTGCTTACATTCCTATCGTGCGCTCTTCGTTGCCTCGGTTATTTCCTGTCCGCAGTTTCTCGTCTCCGTGGACTTCGTCCCTATCGGTCAAAGTCGGCCATCGCAGTCCGTTTCTATGGCTCCCTTATTTTCTCTCGTTTCCGTTTACCTTTCGCGTCTGCCATCAAACGACGCTTGTGCGACCTAACATGAAATAAATTCGATCGAGAGGAAATTGCTCGCTAGTTTCACGTAGATGGAATTTCGGGCCGATTTGCATGCCGACCTCTTCTTTCCACTCGTGGAAGTGTGATCATTCCACGGAATTTCTTTTCTTTCATGAAATGATTCTACATCATTTTAAATTTCCCATGGGAATTTATTTTCCAAAAGTTAACGTACGTAATGCATAATAACGGATAAATTAATTAAATTAAACTAAAAAAGATCAGGGAAACCTTGCAATATTTGTATTTGCTCGAACATTTCATCGAAGCTTTTAACTGTCACGTGAATCTTATATACATTTTGCTTTAGAAGACGCAATAGACTGAAATATACTACACCATAACAATTAATTTTTGCTTTTTTTCTGACAATGTTATGTGAATTTGTTGTATCTTGATCATTTTAAAAAATTTTAGTAACGTGGGCCACCGATGACCACCGTGGCGGTCAACGTATTGATTTTAAAGAAGAGTTCTACGGTAAAATAACTCGTGAGTTTTTTCCTTATCGATGATAGGAGACTCGTAATTTTAAATATTTCATCGAATTTCGATATTAAAAGTTTAATAATCTCTCAAGGCAATATCGATTGCCTTAAGGAGCCGAATTTTTCTTTCACCTTGGCTGAACAAGCTGCACGATCTTCCAGCTGCTTCGTGTGGCAACACAATGAGAATTCCTTTTACCGTCCGTACCACGCCAGTTAACCGGCAAAGACTTAATTAATCGACGACGATATTAATAATTTTCTGGAACGTCGAAGACCATCTCAATAACTTTCCCCGCTGCAAACAAAACGTTAATTAACCACGGGTTAAGAGTTGGCCGGTGCACTCGGTGAAAAATCTCTTCATTATAAGTTCGGTAAGATTTTAACAGCGCTCAGCAGCCAGCTCGCCCGAGGATGAACTTCTTCATTTTAAACCCGCTGTCCGAAAGGGCGAGCGTGTTGTTACCTTCGATCGCGTCTTTGCCCTGACTTCCCATTTAAACCGATCAAGAATGAGGATCACTCAAAGATTTTTACGTTATACTTTCTGATTTCTTCGAAAATTTATGACATGCAAATGTTTAGTGTTTATTATTTACTAGTAAACAGTAGAATTTTTTAAAAGATATTTAATAGCAGAGTTGCTGCAGCAATTGAATAATTTGAATAAATCGTCAGAAACCGATCGAAGAATTGAAAAGTAAAGATGATTAAATCGACTTCTATGCAGTTCGTACACGAATAATCCTATATTTAATATAGATTTATTTAATCTTCGAAGTCGTTAGTTTGCACATTAATACCGGCGTTCTAATCCCAGTTCAAACAAATGACAAATCGGTGCTTTCACGAGCTTACCAGCTCGGCAACAGTCTACTACATCACCTCATGAAACATGCCGGAGTTTTAAGCCAAAGCTCGTTCTAATTAAGCCAGACATTTGTTTATTTTCCCACAGAACTTCATACGCTTTCACCGCCAGTATTCAAATAAAACCTTCGCCATTCCCTCGGCCTTCAATCCGCAGTCGTCCACTCGCAATTCTGAAATCGTTATTCATTAAGCCGACTCAACAATAACGCGTCGATTTAAATATTCAAACTGACGCTGTTTTTACTTTAACTCTTCTCGTTTTCGCCTTCCATCTATCGACTAATGCAAAAAGTAACAACAGTAAAGAATGCGCGAACAAAGGGAGAGCAAATGAAAAGAAATGCAAATGAAAGAACGAGCAAATGAAAAAAGAGAGAGAAATGGTAATAGAGCGCGAGAGAAAGATACTTGCGAGTACAACGACCGACGTTATTAAGCTTCAGAAATTGGTTAATTAATGTCGTGTACACGATAAAGAGGCGAAGGCGAGATGGTTTTTCGAGTAGGTGGCACACGGTCCACGTGGTCGCGCATATCATTGAGGAAGAAAGAGGGTGCATCGGTAAATCTTGCTTTTTACGACGTATCCACAAGGTTTATAGTCGTGTTTCCGCTGGATACGCAACTGGGAGATAGGTCGACTGTCTGATGACTACGTTTCTCGATATCGGTGATTTATCGTCGCGCGTTCAAACCACGTTTGCGTTTTCACTGGATTACCGTTTGCTGCTGTTAAAATCGATCCTCTTATCTTCCACGCGAAATCGAGATGGCATAGGTGAACGTTATCGTGAAATATGTTCTGTGCTTTCTAGAAAATTTGTTTATTAATTCATCTCCTTTTGTGTCTTATTTCATGCATTTTACTTGATTCTTTTAAATAATATGAAAATGCTTGTTTCCAGATAAGAAATTTTATATGTTTTTAATGGCGAATCTGCCAAAGATTCGCACTCAGTTTCCTCCTCTAATTGTGCAGGAGAAAGTACCAACGGCGACGAGGGTGAAAGTTTTTCGAAGAGCAGCTCGACGTGAAATTTTAATCCAGCTCCGGGAAACTTAAGTCCCCAGTTGCTCGACCCTCGGTTCCAGCCAAGAAGTTGCAAAACGGCAAACAAAGAATATTAGCGCGATTATCGACTGTGTGTCGTGGTTTCTTATTCTCAACCACGAGGAGAAAATACAAATCGTTTCCCTTTGTTGCCCGGTTTTCGTTTCCTTTCCCTCAATTTCGTTCACAAGCTAACGACCTAGAAAGAATCTATGTCTCTTTAATCCTGCGTTGCCCTGGCTATTTTCCACTCAATTGTGTTTTTTGTGTTGCTAAAAAAGTGTTTTACATTCGAGGAAAATAAGAGAGAATCGCTGTAGTAACGCGTGATCTTCAATCTCGTCTAAAGATCTTCTCAAAACGTTAAAAGTTCTTTCGTTTCTTGAAGCAAAGATAGATCTGGCTAAGACTACCGATTCATAATTTGTTACGCAAACATACTTGTTTGTCCAAGCTTATTTTTCTCCTTGCCCGATACATCTTCCTCATACATCTTTCATCTCGATTTCTCTGTCACAATTTCTATATTTTATAATCGGTAGTTCAAACGTTAGAAAACTTCTACAAGGATACTTCCGTTTGTTACTCAAGAAATAAAAGAGCGAAGCCGTAAGCGTTTGACGGATGAGCTTTAAATAGAAACAGCGAATAGACTTTCGACGATGGCGCCGACGTAACCAAGAATAATGAGATAAAATCTGCGAAACGGGTCGTTCAACGGACAGCCTGTCCCGTTGCGACGAATTCTCTCCATTTGTCGCGGAATAACACGGACGATCGTTAATCAGCGACGATTAATAATCGAGCTGTTGCGTCCGAGTAAAAGGACATTCAAGTATTACGTAACTGCAAAAGAAGAAGACATTGACCGGACTTAACTCGCGGAGGATGGTGATTAATCGATAAACGGCTGCAACTAACTTTCTTCGACGATTTATGCCACTTACGGTAAATTGATCGATCCCTCTTGATGAACGATGATTAATGACGTTAACGAAAGCTCGTCTATCCTGTTCGGCTCCAACGAATATCTTTTTTTCTTTCTTCTTTGTTTCTTCTCTTCTCTTTCTTGTCCTGCGAAATAATATTTAATAACGCATTCCATGTCGTCGTGGCCCGTTGTCGGCTTCTCCCCATCAATCAGCCCTGATATTTTACGCGCGAAAATTGACTCCGGAATCGTCTTAATTGGCGGACGCGAAAGGGGTACACGGCCGTTCAACAATGATAAATTGCGTCTGCTTCGAGCAGTTTCTCTACGATGAATCCCCGCAGTACCTGACGTAACGACTGCTCGCGTAGAAATTGCAATCCTAGTGTCGTCAAGAGCTTTTAAATCTTCCTTCGACCGATGGCTAGTTATACCGTGCGCTTCAATTTCGTTGCATTCGTCCGTCAATTTTTCATCGACTGCTTGGAAAACTAACTAACGACGAACTATTTCTTAATCTTCTGTATCTCAAACAGATACTTCCAAGTTTTTTAAATTAATCCTTTGCACTCAAGACTTTTCGACTTTTTCGGTCGGGCGT
Organism: Bombus pyrosoma; assembly: GCF_014825855.1. Lineage (NCBI taxonomy): Eukaryota > Metazoa > Arthropoda > Insecta > Hymenoptera > Apidae > Bombus > Bombus pyrosoma. The sequence continues at coordinate 2,787,610 of NC_057781.1, forward strand.
AGCAGCTACTCCGTATGATTTAGCGTAAAATGATTTTATATACAAATTAACTTACAGGAACATTATATTCTAATAATTTATCTATATTTACATTTTTGAAAATATGATTTTGCAATATTAATTTCTGTATTTTTTTGTATGATAATTTACAAAGCATTCACAAAGATGCATTCTTGAATATAATTGATCTCATTTTTCAATAGATCAAAATAAAGTTCATCTTCATTTGCGCTAATTTCACTTCCGCAAACCATTTTTTAGGATTTCTAAACTATAATACTTTTTCCAGGATCGTCGAATCCGAACTAACGTTGAAGACGTTGTCAGAACCATAGTTTCGGAAGAATTTGAGCATAAATATTTCATCTCCATTTTTAAAGTGTAACACTTCACGCTTCATAACAAACAATATAAAGAGCTAAGGAACCAATTTACGAACCAATATTGCACTCTCATCAATTGGAGATGTCGAAATCTAGCATAAACAGGGACTGTTACGTCGCGTGGGACATTCCGTGCGCCGTCCTTCATTGTCTGATCATCAAAGGCCCACGCACTGTAATTCAGACCCTCAATAAACCTAAGGAACCACCATAAACAGAATCTTTTTAACGGAATATTCAATCCTGTAAGTATTTTCTGTTTATGACTGGTACTTAAAATAGTCTTTGGATTTATTATTCGCTCTTAAAAATCACAAAGAAAGCAGGTGGTTACCTAACGGGAAAAATGAATATTTGTCTAACGGAAAAGCTGGTTATTCTCATGAATAAGGTCACCCACGAGCCACGTTGGTAGGAGGCTTCCTCTTCATATCTTCATTCATTAACGCGGGTCATAATCAATGGGCATCGCGGATAGTTACCCTCCCTTTCCTGATGAAAAGTGCGAACAACGAATCCGCGTTCTTCGTTCAAACGGTACACCCATACCGAGCTTTCCTCCGTAATAACATAAGAGCGAATAGTCGGTTAAAATCAGCTCGAGTTAAAACACAGTTTAAGGAACAGAAGGAGTCAGAAGTCAAGTCAGCAGAATCGCCAAGTCGAAGACAGTCAATCGACAGAAGATACGTCATCACAGTCGCCAACACGAAACGAGTCTCAGGTCGTACTCATTTGTAGTTTGTCATTCCACATACGTAACCTTGTATCATATTGAAGTTGTTGGATCTTTGAAAATATATATTAACCTGTTAATATCAGTGTTATATTCATTCAACCACCCTTATTATCTTAACCGAAATAATGGATCGAACGATTCGTGGCGTCGATTATTCAAATCGTAACGGGAATTTAGGACTCCCGTTGGCGCGCTTCTTCGAGATCGCGTCTCCCCGCGAATGGTCGAAAGTTCGTCGAACGTCGTGGTGATTGAGATTCGCTTCTCGAGTGCAAAGGGTTAAGAAGATTAAAGGTATTTTCCAAGATGTAGTAATTGGGTACGTGATATAAATCATGCATTTAGTGTGACATAAAAAATAAACAATTGTAGCAATGTATTTCAATTGAAGATCGTGCAAGCCTGAGAGGAGATAGCATGAAAGAGACGAGGATATGATAGGTGAACGAATAGGTATGTGACCAGCTGTATATACAAGTACGTAAAATATAGCGAACAAAGAACAAGAGAGATAAGTTCGTCGTCCTTCTCCTTTTTAATATGAATTATTAATGTTGAATATATAGTACATTTGTATTGTACGTGCGAGAATGAGGGAACGTAGAGCGAAAACACACACAAGTATGTATCCCCTCCATACTATGTATGTAACGTCGCATGATGACCTAGAACTCCGTTGAGAAAAAAGGGAGTGCAGTGTGAAATCTCGTGTCCTAGGCCTCCGGCGAGTAGCCCACGTGGTGAGCAAAGTTACGTGAATGTTAGAATAAAGTTATTTGTAATACCTCTCCAAAATCCTCTCCATACTTTAACAATTAAGAGATGCTTTTCCAGAATCGCAGGATTTCTCGTTCACGTGTACCATTTGAGTCAATAGCACACATAATCTGAAAGTATGCACCGACTCGAATCTTACTTGTCGTACGCAATGCGTTAAATATGGGTATTAATGTGTTAAACCATCCTAAAACTCATTCCACCTCGCACACCAAACTCGTGCCACGCAAAACGAAGTATTCACCTTCTAAAACGTATCAAACAGAGGCTCAAACTTTACTAGGGAGCGTATCGTCCCCGTCGAAATCACTGTCAACGATTAACCCCGCGGGGAAGGCGTTCGAGATAAAGATCACGGGGAGATCTTTGCTACCGTGGAAACTTCGAAACTTTCCCCCGTTCTTGGTCATCGTTCTCGCGACGTTTAATCGATAATCGTTAAGGAATCCGAGCAAAAGGAGAAGGACGGTATATACAGGAGTTGAAAAGCGGCGTTCGTTTATAGGTAGGCTGGTTCCCGCGGGAATGAATGACTGATGAGCGTTCTCCTCTCGTTCCCTCGTCTCTCTGTCAGCCCCTCTGCCAGCCACGGCCAACAGCAATTCTAAGATTCACTTTGCGGAGACGCGCGAGATAAATTGCGGCCGCATGCAAATATCCGCGATACGTCAACGCCATCGCGGTGACTCGTTATACGCGTGCCGCGTGAAAACGACGCCATTATGGCATACCATTGTTAACACGAGCAACCAACGACGCAACACGGTGATAGGCGATCGCGATTTGGCTACGTCGAACAAGTGGTTCAGACTGGTGAAAATGTTGGCATGCGTGAGCCACGGCTGCTTCCATGTAATGCGAGGTACTACCTTGTTAATGGATCGATCCTCTCGTTCGTTGTGAGAATAGGATTGTTCAAGGGATTGTTTTATAGCAAATTTATTATTTTATATATTGCCGTTGTAATGATAGAAGTATTAGAAATTTGATGTGTATGAGCCGTTTCAATTTTAGTTAATTTAAACATCCATCGTCATCGGTGATCACGATAGTATTCAGTGTTTTAAGATCAATGTTGGAATCGGTTAGAGCTAGATCTGTCCAAGTTACACACGGGAATTACAATGAAGAAACAAAACGCATGATCTAATATAAAACATGTTTATATTTTACATTGCACTACTTTATACCCTTACAATACTACTTTACACACTTTATGCCACCTATCTTCTGAGCATTTCAAATCAAATACCACTCGAGATGAACTATAAATAAAACTAAAACAAAAAGTTACTAAAGATGTAATAAATCTAATCTAGCCGAAGCTAATACTAAACTCAAATAAGTTCCTTTCTTTCCTTTCTTATCCTCCGCGTAATATAATTGTGCAGTAACTTTATATTTTAAAGCTACATATTTTTTAGGAAAATCTCTTTTTTATTGTAAGTAGCAAAGCAATTCACTTGTACATCAGGCAACAGAGTTTCGTTGGAAGATTAGAAGCTTCGTCCGCAGGGCGGAACCGCAGAGCACGCGGGGCAACATCCGGTTTACGCCCCCGCAGACGAGCCGCGGTATAATAATGATTATCCTGTCGTCCTGCGCATTAAAGTTACGACTTCCCTTCGCCGTCAGCGGTTCCGACTCTCGCGTATCCTCCTTAGCTCCATGGGGACCGCATCACTCATTAACGGAAGATGAATTCATTTCTTCGATGATGTATGAGACACCTTCATTTATTTCGATCGGGAAATTTAATGTTCTGGACTTGACGGATGAGCACGCATTGATCACGCACGTGCGTGCTCCAAGAGAATGCTTGTGTTACCGTCACACCAATATACTTTTCATCATCTTCTTGTTAATCTTTGTGATCCCTTGAAGTTTCTGGGTCATTTGTCACCTTTATTTTGTTGCGATTTACAGGAAGCGATCCAATATTTGAATTTATTTGCGCGTGGCAAAATAATTTGATGTCTGGAGAGGCTGAGAACGTTACTTCTACTTTCTTTTTATTTCCTATTTGGTTTAAGTCATCTTTATTTGCAGTTGTAGCTGTACTTTTAAATTTTCCTTGTACAAAGAAAACTTTTTCCACAATTTACCACCAACGTTAAACCGATAAGAATCAGAATTTTCACGAATAAATACTACGCACGATAAAATCTATCATGGGAATATTAATTGTCCATCAGTCCGCGAATTTTTATAAATCGCCGCCACTCAAACATCCATTGGCCTGCTATATTCCTATTTGTTTTTAATATATTCAACCCGCAACTGGAAGCTGTCTGTCAATAAAATTCACCGAGTTTGAATAGCAAACAGCGAGAAACAATTCGAAACGGATTGAAAACAGAAGAAAAACAGCGATATCGTGGACGATGGCCAAACTACGGCACCGCGTATGATTGGCGTTTATAAACGTAACAATGAACAATGTGAAACGATAGTAAACGCAACCTAACTCTCATTTAGAGAGACAATTTCGACGAAGAGCGCGTAACTGTAGATCAGAAATAAGGGCCAAGTTGCTATTGTATCAACGACGAGATAGTACATATGTACATGTTCCTCTTACACTACTGACCAAAAGTTTCGTACAACTATGCAGAGCTGAAAAGAAATCTAGCGAGACAGTAGA